>NC_057810.1:20246054-20398841 GCF_018294505.1 Triticum aestivum
CTAGGGTTTGGCCGGTGGCGGGGGGGGGGGAGATGGATGGAGATGGGCGGGGGTCGCTGTTCCGTTCTGTTATGTACCGGGTGCGGTGCCACGTCAGCCCGCCCGCCAGCCCGGCCCAGGGTCGCCGTAGGGACAGGACACATGAGGTAGAGGAGGGTTGGCTTTTGCCTTTTCCTTCTGTTCAAGAGGCAAATTTCATGAAAACAATTCTTTTTGTTAACACATGAACACAATTCAAACTTAGATTCTCATGCTAGGGACGATTGTTTTCTCGCCTCACCGGACCCTTGCGGGAACCATTCGAACTTAGATTCTCGTGTGGGAGACAACTCTAACTAAAGATTTTTCGGTTCGAACTTAGATTTTCGTGTGGAAAATTGACGAACTAATAATTACTACATGCGGAAAGGTTTAGAGGCATGTCAATAACTTAGATTTTACTAGCGTTGTTGGCAAACTAAGATTTTACTGATGAACTCCCTTTATATAGAGAAGGGAAATGGTCGTAACCGGAAACATCAAGTCCATCTGTATCCATTTATTCGCATTGAGTAAGGTACGGAATTACATGAATCTTATTTGATTCAATTAAAAACCTTTAAGTATCCGGTGAGCGATATGATATGAGCATGAAGTCGCGTAGAACAAGGTAGCTATGACAGACCCATGCCCGACGTGAGCTCCATGCTCTGAGGTGTGCTAATATGTCTCATGGACCTCACATGGTACCCTCGGTGTTTCCCTACAATCTCATTATTTATATATTCAAAACACTTTTATGTCATGAAAACAATTCAAACTTGGATTCCCATGCTATAGAGAGAATTGTTTTCTCGCCTCACCAAACCATTGCAGAAACAATTCAAACTTAGATTCTTGTGCGGGAGACAATTCTAATTAAAGGTTTTTCAATTCGAATTTAGATTCTCGTGTAGAAAATTGAAGGAGTAATAATTACTACCGTAGTACTGGCTACCTCGTAGCAGCAGCAGCTATGTTGACCGGGATGGAGAGGTCATGGACAGAGAGGGGAGGCGCTCGCGGCGAGAACAGAGCTAGGTTGCAGGGGTTGGACGGAGAATTGTTGTGTTGCCCCTCTGAGGGTGGTTAAGGCGGTGGCCGGCGGCAGCCCCTCTGGCCCTCTCCATCTCCCAACTGCTGTGGTGGTGTCGCCGTGGGAGCCTGTCCTCTAGCTGTGCGTGAAGAATGAGAAAGGGAAGCTATGTCGCTGCAGAGATCGGAGAGAGAGAAATGCGTGGAGGAGAGCTTTCGTAAAGAGATAAGGTTGGGTGACTGGTGAGAGGGCCACGTGGAACGCACAAGAGGTGGTTTACGGAGAGAAATAAATCAGTCGGGTGATTTTAAGAGGTTTTGAACTTAGATTCTCGTGTGGAAAATTGAAGGACTAAAAATTACTTCAAGTGGAAAGCTTTAGAGACACCAAAAATTACTAGAATTTACCAAAGTTGTTGGCTGAATATAGGTTACCGGAGGTACGAGACGAGGAGATGAAGTCCCCTTATATAGAAGGAAAATGGTTGTAACCAAAAACATCAAGTGCAACCGTATCCATTTATTCGCATTTAGTAAGGTCCGAAATTACACCGGCTCCTATTTGATTCCATTAAAAACCTTCAAGTATCAAGTGAGCGATAAGATATGAGCATGAAACCGCGTGGAACAAGGTAGCTATGGCGGACCCATGCCCGACGCGAGCCCCATGCTCTGGGGTGTGGTAATATGCCTCATGGGCCCGACATTGTGCCCTCGGCATTTCCCTTCGGTCCCATCACATATATGTTCAAAACACTTTTATGTCATGAAAACAATTCAAACATAGATTCTGGTGCTATAGATAGAATTGTCTCCTCGCCTCACCAAACTCTTGCAAAAACAATTCAAACTTAGATTCTCGCATGGGAGACAATTCTAATTAAAGGTTTTTCAATTCGAACTTTGATTCTCGTGTGCAAAATTGAAGGACTAATAATTACTACAAGTGGAAAGCTTTAGAGACACCAAAAATTACTAGGTTTTACTAAAGTTCTTGGCTGAATATAGGTTACCGGAGGTACGAGGTGAGGAGATGAGGTCCCCTTATATAGAAGGAAAATAGTTGTAACTGGAAATATCAAGTCCATCCGTACCCATTTATTTGCATTGAGTAAGGTCCGAAATTACACCGGCTCCTATTTTATTCCAATAAAAACCTTCAAGTATCCAATGAGCGATAAGATATGAGCATGAAGCCGCGTAGAACAAGGTAGCATGGCGGATTCATGCCCGATGCGAGCGCCATGCTCTCGGGTTTGCTAATATAGCTCATGGGCCCCAAATGGTGCCCTTGACGTTTCCCTTCAGTCTCATCACATATATGTTCAAAACACTTTTATGTCATGAAAACAATTCAAACTTAGATTCTGGTGCTATAGAGAGAATTGTTTTCTCGCCTCCCAATTCAAACTAAGATTCTTGCGTCGGCGTCAATTCTAATTAAAGAATTTTCAATTCGAACTTAGATTCTCGCATGGAAAATTGAAGGACCAATAATTACTACAAGTGGAAAGCTTTAGAGACACCAAAAATTACTAGATTTTACTAAAGTTCTTGGCTGAATATAGGTTACCGGAGGTACGAGGTGAGAAGATGAAGTCCCGTTATATAGAAGGAAAATGGTTGTAACCGGAAACATCAAGTCCATCCGTATCCATTTATTCGCATTGAGTAAGGTCTGAAATTACACCGGCTCCTATTTGATTCCATTAAAAACCTTCATGTATCAGGTGAGCGATAAGATATGAGCATGAAGCTGCTTTGAACAATGTAGTTATGGCGGACCCATGCCCGACACGAGCCCCATGCTCTGGGGTATGGTAATATGCGTCATCAGCCCCACATGGTGCCCTCGGCATTTCCGTTCAGTCTCATCACTTATATGTTTAAAACACTTTTATGTCATGGAAACAATTCAAACATTGATTCTCGTGCTATAGAGAGAATTGTTTTCTCACCTCACCAAACCCTTGCAGAAACAATTCAAACTTAGATTCTCGCATAGTAGACAATTCTAATTAAAGGTTTTTCAGTTCAAACTTAGTACTCGCGTGCAAAATTGAAGGACTAATAATTACTACAAGTGGAGAGCATTAGAGACACCAAAAATTACTATATTTTACTAAAGTTCTTGGCTGAATATTGGTTACCGGAGGTACGAGGTGAGGAGATGAAGTCCCCTTATATAGAAGTAAAATGGTTGTAACCGGAACAAGTCGATCCGTATCCATTTATTCGCATTGAGTAAGGTCTGAAATTACACCGGCTCCTATTTGATTCCATTAAAAACCTTCATTTATTAGGGGAGCGATAAGATATGAGCATGAAGCCGCTTTCAACAAGGTAGTTATGGCGGACCCATTCCCGATGAGCCCTATGCTCTGGGGTATGGTAATATGCCTTCTGGCCCAACATGGCGCCCTCGGCGTTTCCGTTCAGTCTCATCACTTATATGTTCAAAACACTTTTATGTCATGGAAGCAATTCAAACTTAGATTCTGGTGCTATAGAGAGAATTGTTTTCTCACCTCACCAAACCCTTGCGGAAACAATTCAAACTTAGATTCTCGCATAGTAGAAAATTCTAATTAAAGGTTTTTCAGTTCAAACTTAGTTCTTGCATGCAAAATTGAAGGACTAATAATTGCTACAAGCGGAAAGCATTAGAGACACCAAAAATTACTAGATTTTACTAAAGTTCTTGGCTGAATATAGGTTATCGGAGGTAGAGGTGAGGAGATGAAGTACCCTTATATAGAAGGAAAATGGTTGTAACCGGAAACATCAAGTCCATCTGTATCCATTTATTCGCATTGAGTAAGGTCCAAAATTACACCGGCTCCTATTTGATTCCACTAAAAACCTTCAAGTATCCAATGAGCGATAAGTTATGAACATGAAGCCACGTAGAACAAGGTAGCTATGGCGGACCCATGCTCGACGCGGCGCCATGCTCTAGGGTATGCTAATATGTCTCATGGGCCCCACATGGTGCCCTTGGTGTTTCCCTTCAGTCTCATCACATATATGTTCAAAACACTTTTATGTCATGAAAACAATTCAAACAGAGATTCTGGTGCTATAGAGAGAATTGCTTTCTCGCCTCACCAAACCCGTGCGAAAACAATTCAAACTTAGATTCTCGCGTGGGAGACAATTCTAATTAAAGGTTTTTCAGTTCGAATGTAGATTATCGCCTGGAAAATTGAAGGATACTACAAGTGGAAAGCTTTAGAGATAGCAAAAGTTACTAGATTTTACTAAAGTTCTGGGCTGAATATAGGCTATCAGAGGTACGCGGTGAGGAGATGAAGTGCCGTTATATAGAAGAAAAATTGTTGTAACCGGAAACGTCATGTCGATCAGTATCCATTTATTCGCATTGAGTAAGGTCTGAAATTACGCCGGCTCCATTTGATTCCATTAAAAACCTTCAAGTATCAAGTGAGCGATAAGATATGAGCATGAAGCCGCGTAGAACAAGGTAGCTATGGCGGACCCATGCCCGATGCTCCGGGTGTGGTATTATGCCTCATGGGCCCCACATGGTGCCCTTGGTGTTTCCCTTCAGTCTCATCACTTATATGTTGAAAACCCTTTTATGTCATGTTTACATGGTGGCGCATGAGTCGTCACGTCGCGCCTGGCCGAGGGTGGTTGAATTAACCGGTTGTCGGCCTGCTCCCTTGAGACAACTGCAACACCCATCAGAGGGTGGGCCCGAGTCATCCGCCGGGGCCAAGTTATGCTTTTCTGGCATTCGGTCTCTATCATCATATCTGAATGCCACATCCTCGTGAAGCATTGCTACAATGTTATTGTAAGTGATTTTGACAGTTTTATTGCCAAAGTATACATTTGATATTGTTAATAGATAGGGCATCACATATCCAAGCACTATGTAGTAGAAAATAAAATGAAGATTGATTAAGTTTTCTCCAATTGCTTATTTTTGACGATTCATGATAGATGTAATGATATAGAACAATTCATTTGTTGACCGTGCTATAGTATCAGTTTTCTTAGCCTTTTGAAATTTAAGAAAAAATGAGGAAAAGTAGGGCTAGCTATTAGATTTAGGAACAAAGATAATAAATCATACAAGAATAACAAGGAAGAAACCAAGGCCAAAATAATCCCCATGAGAATATATATTGTATGCGGAATCCAGATGTTGCAGATGAGACTTCCATATTAGCACATATAGAAATATCAATACTAATTATAATGATCTATGTACAATTATTTATCGAAAAGAATCTCGAACATGACCCCTACCACATGTGTTCGATCTTATGTAATGATCAACACAGGCAAAAAAAAGTGTGCACTTGACCATGCAATCCTAATCAATAAATTTACCCATCAGCTTACCACATCTAGCTTTTGTGAATGCTGAAGAGGGAGACGCGGTCAGGTGTAAGTTACATCGAGAACAACAATGAACAGAACATCACCTTCTCCAATAGGCGTAATGGCTGGTTCAAATTCTCAATGTAACTTGCACCCACCGCCTCTCCCTCCTCGGAATTCTCAAATGGACACTGAAGGACTTATTACTACAAGTGTCAAGATTGACACACCAAAAGCTAGATTTTACTAGTGTTGTTGGCTGAATATAGGTCACTTGGAGGTATGAGGAGAGGAACTCCCCTTATATAGAAGGAAAATGGTTTAAACTGAAATGTCGAGTTCATCCTTATCCATTTATTCACATTAAGTAAGATCTAAAATTACCCTCGTTCTTATTTGATTTGGTTAAAAACCTCCAAAATCAATGAGCACTAAGTTATGAGCATGAAATCCCGTAGGACATGGGGCGAGGACCCCACAGGGGACCCATGCCCTGGGATGTGCCGCCATGCCTCATGGGCCCCACATTGCACCCTCGGCATTGCCCTTCAGTCACATCGCTTATATGTTTGAAACACTTTTATGTCATGTTTGCATGGCGGCGCATGAGCCGTCACATCGCGCCTGGCTGAGGGTGGTTGAATCAATCGGTTGCCGGCCTGTTCCCTTGAGACAACTGCAACGCCCGTCCGAGGGAGGGCCCGAATCATCCGCCAGGGCCAAGTTATGTTTGTCTGGCATTCGGCCTCTATCATCATATATGAATACCACATCCTCGTCAAGCATTGCTACAATATTATTGTAAGTGATTTTGACAGTTTCATTGCCAAATTATACATTTGATATTGTTAACAGATAGGGCATCACATATGCAAGCACTGTGTAGTAGAAAAGTACATTAAGAGATATTAAGGTTTCTCCAATTGCTTATTTCGGACGATTAATGATAGATGTAGATGATATAGAACAATTCATTTGCTGATCTGCTATAGTATTAGTTCTCTTATCCTTTTGAATTTTAAGAAAAAACGAGGAAAAGTAAGGCTAGCTATTAGATTTAAGAACAGAGATAATAAATCATACAAGAATAACGAGGAAGAAACCAAGGCCAAAATAATCCCCACGAAAATATATATTCTATGCGGAATCCGGATGTTGCAGTTGAGACTTCCATATTAGCACTTAGAGAAATATAA
This sequence comes from Triticum aestivum, assembly GCF_018294505.1. Lineage (NCBI taxonomy): Eukaryota > Viridiplantae > Streptophyta > Magnoliopsida > Poales > Poaceae > Triticum > Triticum aestivum. Next base: position 20,252,657 of record NC_057810.1, read on the forward strand.
ATACTAGTCATAATTCTCTATGTACAATTATTTATCTAAAAGAATCTCAAACATGCCCTGTGCCACATGTGTTCAATCTTATGTAATGATCAACACGGGCAAAAAAAGTATGCACTTGACCATGCAATCCTAATCAATAAATTTACCCATCGATTTACCGCATCTAGGTTTTGTGAATACTGAAGAGGAGACGCGGTCAGATCTAAGATACATCAAGAACGAGCATGAATAGAACACCACCTTCTCCAATAGGCGTAATGGCTGGTTCAAATTCTCAATGTAACTTACACCCACCGCCTCTCCCTCCTCGGCATTCTCAAATGGACACTGAAGGACTTATTACTACAAGTGTCAAGCTTGACACACGACAAGCTAGATTTTACTAGTGTTGTTGGTTGAATATAGGTCACTTGGATGTACGAGGAGAGGAACTCCCCTTACTAGAAGAACGCCCGTGCGTTGCAACGGGGCCACATTAACTTTAAGAGTTCAATATTAATATTCTCATACATATCAATCCTTCTTCTCCTTCCGTCTGCCACCGAGACAGGGACCTAGACTTTGTGCTGCTCTTATTGATTTCAAACCCAGACGAGATGGGGTGGTGGGAGGGGGGACGAAAAAACCCAGACGAAACAAAGGAGAAGGAGAGCCTCATCATTAGCATCATGGTGAATTTCAAACCTAGCGTTGTGCTCCGCCCAACGAACATGGACGCCGCCGCCGGCGGCCCGGTGGAGCTCGAACCCGAGAGACTCTGCTGCTTGCTGGGAGGGGTCGGGGAGGGTCGGAGCACATGAGCATTGACGTGAAGACAGAGTAGGCCGGGGAGATTACTGTGCACGCCGCACAGCGACTTGGACCTCGGAGGGCCTTAGCTCTGTCAGGAGGAGGTCCCGAGTTCATGCCGAGGACAGCCTGACGGGGGAGACGCACGGCCGCTCGCGCTGCCCGCAACGCGACCACGCCCTGCCCTAGGGTTCTGCGACGGCGGCAGCGTCGTCCACAGCGACACCCTCTCTGAGTCCTGCCCTGAACTGGGGTTCCGAGATGGCGGCGGTGGCGGAGGTCTCTGAGGTTGGAGAGGGGCAAGATGTAGGACGGCGGAGGCTGGAGCCTGGAGCGATGGCGGCGTTTCGGGATTGCAGGCAGGGGGACGTGCGAGGTGAGTGTTTTTTTCACCGCTTTATGTTGTGTTGCCTGCACGGATATATAGGAGAACAAATAGGTGGATTATAATTCCTTCCATTGTATAAGTGCTGGGAAAGGAAGCGAGGGACAAAAATCAATCGAGGGGCCTTTAAGAGTAGAGATTAGTTAATTGGATTTTTCTTTAAAGTCTGTTATCTGTTTTCTTAAAATTTATTATATGTTTCCTAAATCAAATTGTATTAATGGGATGGATCGATTGATTTGGATAGTCTATTATTTGTTTCCTTCACATCCATTATATGTTTCCTAAAGCAAATTGCATTGATGAGATGGATCGTTTGATTTGGATGGATCGATTGATTTGTTTCCTTAAAATTGGATTTTTTTTAAAGTCTGTTATTTGTTTCCTTAAAATTTATTATATGTTTCCTAAATCAAATTGCATTGATGTGATGGATCGATTGATTTAGATAGTCTATTATTTGTTTCCTTCACATCCATTATATGTTTCCTAAAGCAAATTGCATTGATGAGATGGATCGTTTGATTTGGATGGATCGATTGATTTGTTTCCTTAAAATTGGATTTTTTTAAAGTCTGTTATTTGTTTCCTTAAAATTTATTATATGTTTCCTAAATCAAATTGCATTGATGGGAGGGTGACGCATGGAAAGTTATGATCCGTTATGATTTTTTTCGTTGTGTGAGAGGGTGACGCGAAACTAAACCGGTGGGGTAGGGGAGGGACGAAAAAAACCAGCGAAATGAAACGGGTGGGAGGTGGGAGGAAGTACCAAAGAAGTACCAAAAAAACCGGGTGAGGTAGGACGAAAAAAAACCTGGAAGCGAGACTACCAACTGCTCCATTAGGAGTAGAGATATAGAAGGAAAATGGTTGTAACTGAAATGTCTCGAGTTCATCCTTATCCATTTATTCACATTAAGTATGATCCAAAATTACACTGGTTATAATTTGATTCGATTAAAACCCTCCAAATATCAATGAGCACTAAGATATGAGCATGAAATAGCGTAGAACATGGGGCTAGGGCCCCACAGGGGACCCATGCCGTGGGATGTGCCACCATGCCTCATGGGCCCCATATTGCGCCCTCGGCATTGCCCTTTAGTCGCATTGCTTGTATGTTCAAAATATTTATGCCATGTTTACATTGTGCCATGTAAGCCGCCAGGTCATGCTGGACTAATGATGGTTGAATTAGCCGCCACCTGCCTTCTCCCTTAAGACGACCGCAACACCCATTTGGGAGGTGGGTCCGAGTCATCCTCCAGGCCCAAGTCATTGTTGTTGGGATGACATTCAGCATGTGTGACCCTATTTGAGAACAAACATCGTGGTCAACACATTGCTACAATATTTTTGTAGTGGTTTTGGTAGTTGTGTTGCCAAAGTATACATTTGATGTTGTGACAGAGCATCACGTATATAATGCATGCAGGACCATATGAAGACATAAGGAGGGGGTTGCACCTTGGGCCTTAGCATGGCGGGCCACACATGCGGTAGCCTGAGTGAGCTGGTCAAACGGAACCTTTAGTATTTTGACATTCTAAACTGGGTGTAGTCCTAAAAAGAACTAAACTTGAAAAAACATGGTTTCATAAAAAAAATCATAGTTTCAAAATCACGAAGATGCGCTTTCAAAACAAATAGTATCATGAATCGTCCCAAGCAACAATCACATTTTAACGACGAGAGATTAAATGCACGCCATCACTACACTCTAGTACACCAATTAAGCTTCATAGAAAGGAGCCTTGTGGTGCAATGGGGCTTGGATCCTACTTGTCGCCCGTGCTGTAAGCAAGCAGACGGTCTAGTTATGTTGGGATTGACCCCACCACTTGTAGGTATGTATGGTGGCATCGTTAGTTGCCCTGTAGTCCGCGTATGTGTGGAATGGGCGGCTTTAGTCTCTGTCAACTTTTGCTGCCACTGCTGGTGCAGGGACGGGTTGTCATGCATCTTCCTCGGCGAAGGGACACCAGCCTTACGTTCTTTTGCACGACACGGTCAACAATTTGGAAAGGACACAAATAGAAAAAGTCCCACGAACGAAGAGCAGCAGAACAACGCGTGCGACAAATTCTACTAGATGCTTAAAAAGATGAGCAAACCGAAGAAAATAAATAAGCAGTTCAAAAGTACAACACCTGTCTAGTATTATGGGACAAATAAGCAGTTCCTGGTCCCTCTCAACCCCTCTTTCAATTTGAGGAAGGAACATACATCCTTAAATCTTATGCAGTGCATCATGTAGTAGAAGAACTTTCACTTGGTAAGACAACTGAGCAAAACTAGATTAATTTCTTGATTACTATCCCCGATGGTATTATGTGCAGTCAACTGGTGTTCTTTTTTTTTACCTCAATTGTATTTCTGGGCGGATGTTCATTAGAAAAACTCCAATGACTGCTACTCTTAAAATTTAATCCCTTTGTAAATAATATAAGATGTATTAAAATAAATTCAAACTGTATTTGAACTCAAATGGCTATTGCTCTTAAATAAACTCAAATTGAATTTGAACTCAATTATATTTGTGTCCTTTCGGAAAAAATGTTCATTAGAGAAACTCAAATTATTATTACTCTTAAATTTTACTCTCTCTGTAAAGTAATATTAGACGTATTAAAATAAATTAAAATTTTATTTGAACTCAGATGACTATTACTCTTAATAAACTCAAATTGAACTTGAACTCAAAGGTTTATAACTCTTTTTAGTAAAAACCAAATTCAAAGTAAACCACGACACTTATTTTGGATTGGAGAGAATATTATTTATGCAAGGATTTAGGAAATATTTTGGATTGGAGAGAATATTATTTATGCAAGGATTTAGGAAATTTTATACAAAGCCAAAGTTGTTTCAAAATTGGGACTGTTCTTTTTTTATAACTGCGCTAGCGTTCTTTGCAAACTAGAGGGAGAGAGCGAGCACGAACCTTGCGGGAGTGGCGGAGAAACTGTGCGGCGGACAAGGTGGTCGGGCGCGGAGTGGTGGCCTAGGGTTTGGCCGGTGGCGGGGGGAGGGAGGTGAAGATGGATGGAGATGGGCGGAGGTCGTTGTTATGTTATGTGCGGGATGCGGTGCCACGTCAGCCCGACCTAGGGTCGCCGTTGGGATGGGAGGGAGATGAGGAGGGTTGGCTTTTGGCTTTTACTTCTTTTCAAGAGGCAAATTCATGAAAACAATTCTTCTTTTTTGAACACATGAAAATAATTCAAACTTAGATTCTCATGCAGTAGACAATTGTTTTCTCGTCTCACCAAACCCTTGCGAAAAAATTCGAACTTAGATTCTCGTGTGGGAGACAATTAAAGGTTTTTCAATTCAAACTTAGATTCTCGTGTAGAAAATTGAAGGACAAATTACTACAAGCCGAAAGCTTTAGAGACACACCAAAAATTTATATTTTACTAGTCTTGTTGGCTGGATATAGGTTACTGGAGGTATGAGGTGAGGAGATGAATTCTCCTTATATAGAAGGAAAATGGTTGTAACCAGAAACATAAAGTTCATCCCCATCCATTTATTCACACTAAGTAAGATCTAAAAATACATCGGCTCCTATTTGATTAATCCTCCAAGTATTCAGTGAGCAATAAGATATGAGCATGAACCCGCACAGAACAAGGGTGCTATGGCGAGCCCCATGCCATAGGGTGTGCCAATATGCCTCATGGGCCCCACATGGTGCCCTCGACATTTCCCTTCAATCTCATCACTTATATGTTCAAAATACTTTTATGTCATGTTTACATGGTGGCGCATGAGCCACCACGTCATGCCTGGCTGATGGTCGTTGAATCAACTGGTGGCCAGCCTTCTCCTTTGAAACAACCGCAACACCCATATGATGGTGGGTCCGGGTCATCCACCCGACACAAGTCATTTTGTCTGGCATTCGGCCTATGTGACCCTATCCTCGTCAAGCATTGCTACAATATTATTGTAAGTGATTTGGCCGTTTCATTCCAAAGTACAAATTTGATATTCTTAACAAACAAGGCATCACATGTGCAAACATTGAATACTAGAAACGTACATTAACATTGGTTAAGGTTTCTCCAATGGCTTATTTTCCGATGATCCATGATAGATGTAAATGATATAGAACAATTCATTTGTTGACCATGGTATAGTATCAGATCTTCTACCTTTTTGAATTTAAAAGAAATCAAGGAAAAGTAAGGCTAGCTATTAGTTTTTTCTATGAGAAGAAACCCAAATTATATTGAAAATAAGTATTGGTACAACGCCACCCCAAAAAATTAAGAAATTACAAATAGCACCCTGGGGAACCACTCTAGCCATACCACCAGCATAGGATGAGGGCGCACCGCCGCTCCCTGCCGGTGAAACCCTTGGTTGTGCGCATAGATTAAAGATGTTGGGAACTCATCCTCGGTCCAGGAGGACCAGCATGCCAGATATAGGTCAGATTGGCACTGCGTCACCACTTGCGTCGGCTTGTTGAACGGCGACGATGAAAGCGCCGCTACCAACGAGAACCTACAAATCCGGAGTCACCACGCTCCTACAAAAGCTCCATGCCCCCATGTCGACACAAGAGCGTGTTTCATCACAACGGCGGGGCAAGGGCATAAAATCCACCTCAAGTTTGGTACCGTCGCCGCACCAGTCTCGATTGGTTAGCCTGCTACCAGATATACCAACAACTGCCTCACAACAACCCACCGGAATCGAATCCGAAGCAAATTTGTTCCATGCCACCACCACCATGCTCATCAAGACAACAACGATGGAAGGACGACAAGCACATATTGCCATCAACTCCGAGGAGCCGCCATGAAGGTTGTCACCAGTGTGGGAATAGAGTTTAGGCAGATTTATCCGCCCAAACGCCGCCCCCACCACCCCAATGATGCACCATTGCAGACAAACCCTAACCCTACCTACTAGGCCTGACGGAGGAACGAGATCCCCCTACCAATAAATTGTACAAGAATAACGAGAAAGAAACCATTGCAAAAACAATCCCCACAAAAATGTATATTCCATGCGGGATTTCTGTATAAACACTTTGAGAAATACCAGTCTGAACATAATGCTCCATGTACAATTATTTTTCTAAAAGAATATCGAGCATGACCCTGCCACATGTTCTTAATATTATGTAATGAACATCATGGGCAAAAATAGTATGCACTTGCTCATGCAATCCTAATCAATAAATGTACTCGTTGGCTTACCACATCTAGCTTTTGCGAATGCTGGAGAGGGAGATGCGGTCAGGTGTAGGTTACATCGAGAATGACAATGAGCAGAACATCACGCCTTCTCCAATCGGCCAAATGATTGGTTCAAATTCTCAATGTAACTTACACCCACCACATCTCCCTCCTCGGTATTCTCAAATGGACAATTGAAGGACTCAGTATAGCAAGTGTCAAGCTTTAGACACACCAAAAACTAGATTTTACTAGTGTTGTTGGCTGAATATAGGTCACTTGGAAGTATGAGGAGAGGAACTCCCCTTATATATAGAAAGAAAATGGATGTAACCTGAAACTTTGAGTTCATCCTTATCCAATTATTCACATTAAGTACGATCCAAGTTTACATTGGTTCCTATTTGATTCGATTAAAAAGCTTCAGGCATCAATGAGCGCTAAGTGTAAGTGCATCTAGTGCCCCTTAGTGATTTTGGTGTATTGAAGACTTATAGGTTAAGGGACTAATGCGTTTGTGAGTATACAGAGGTCTATAAGTCTATGAGGAGTTTGATATTTACAGAAAAAGTCGACCCCTAAAAATGAAGTTCTTCAACTGAAGACTTTGATATTCTGAAGACTTTCTGAAGACTTTGAAAGTGAAGAAATTGGTGTGACCTTGAAGACTTGGTATTCATTTGTGGAACATGAAGCGTGAAGACTTTTGTTTTCGTAGTTTCATTTTCTCTTTCTTGAGTCATAGGAAACACCGTACTGTTAAAGGGGGTCGAGGAAATACTAAGGAAAAATTTCCATGTGATGCTTAACTCAAAATTCTACACCTACCAATCCCTTCGAGTGAAGCCTTTGGAAATCTCATACAGTTCAGTCACTTTCTTCAGTGACAGAGACGAAGTTCTTCTGGTCACTGATGAATTTGTTCTGACTGAGGAGTTAGGAATTCGTCAGTGCGAATTACCTACACAGTGAGGAACATGATAGCCCTGAGGAATTTGAGAGTCAAATTTCCGACCGTTGCTGTGCTGCGCGCCAGCTGTCCCAAAATATCTTATCCACCTAACGGTCATATCATTGAGGGGCATTTATGTCTTATCATGTCGGGCTGCTCCCTAGGCTATAAATAGCCGCCCCCTACAACCACTAGCTGGTTGGCTACTCCGAGAGAACTTGACACTTGTCATTTGAGAGCAACCCATCCTCCGAGGACTTTGAGCGAAAATCATCAAGTGAGGAAACCCAAAAACAAACCCCTACAAACCCAAAGTGATTGAGCATCACTGAAGAAATTGATCCTGCGTGGATCCGACGCTTGTTACCTTTGAAGACTGTGCTTCTTCCAGACGGTTAGGCATCAAGGTCTAGAGCATCCAAGAGGAATTGTGGATTGCCGAGTGACCAAGTCTATGAAGGTTTGGAAGTCGCCTGAAGACTTACCACGAGTGATTGGACGAGATCTGCGTGATCTTAGTTCAAGGAGAATACGGTGAGGACTGGGTGTCCTGAGATGCGTGCTCAGAGACTGGGTGTCCGAGACTGCGTGTCCTCGAGTTTAAATACTCAGCCGCTCCAACCAGACGTATAACTGAGACAGCAGTTGGAACTGGTCTACCAAATCATTGTCTTCACCAACCTAAATGGTTCCGTTTCCTCAACCCTTTCATTTCCTCATTACTGTGCTGAGTGTTTGTTCATATCTGTGTTTGAAGACTTTGACTGAAGACTTTCTCAATTTCCTCAGTTCAATTTCTTCAGTCTGTTTGTCTTCATCTTGTGTTATCATGTGATTACGCTTTCTGTACTCTGTGCTAGTCTTCATTTCATCATGATGACCATGCTTGTATTCTGTTATGCTTACTTCTGAGTACTTATTCCACTGCTAATAGTTCTTCGCTAAGGAATTTCCTCACCGGCAAATTCCTCAGTGAAGAATTCATAAAAATAGCCTATTCACCCCCCCTCTAGTCGACATAACGCACTTTCAATTGGTATCAGAGCGAGGTACTCCCTTGTTCTGTGTGATTTTGGTTTAACCGCCTGGAGTTTTAGTTATGTCGACCGCAGGTATGATCAAGGTCTCGGCTGGGTGTCCTACCTTTGATGGGACGGACTACCCCTACTTGAAAAACAAGATGCGAATGCATCTCGAGGCAATTGACATCGATCTCTGGTATGTTGTGGAAAATGGTGTTCCCTCTGTTACACCCTCACTGAACGCTACCGATGTGAAGAGATTCAAGCAACTCGATTCTCAAGCGAAGAATATCATATGTGGCCATCTGAGTAAAGGACAGTATGGAAGAGTGAGTGCTTTGGAAACTGCTAAGCTTATCTGGGATAGGCTGTCCAAAGTGAATGAAGGAGTCTCAACTCAGCGCGACTCTCGAGTTGATGTTCTTCGGAATCTCTTCAACCGCTTCAAAACACTCGATAATGAAAATGTCCAACAAACCTTTGATCGCCTCACTGACATCTCAAATGAGCTTCAAGCCCTCGGTGCCACTGACATCACTGACCATGAGGTGGTGAAGAAACTGTTGAGATCACTTGATTCCTCATTTGATACTCTGGGTCTGATGATACAAGAACGGGCTGACTACAAGTCTCTTGATCCCGCCGATATCCTCGAAAGGCTAAATACTCACGAGTTCCAGCTTGCTGAAAAGAGAGATCTCTATGGTTCGAGGTATGGCAAACCATGTGCCCTGAAGGCCAAGGTTGTGTCTGAGTCTGAATGTGAGGATTTTGGTAGTAGCCTTGGTGATCCTGAAGAATTGAGCCAGGAGCTAGCACTGCTCGTGAAGAAATTCCAGAAGTTCTCAAGACGTGGTCGCTTTGGAAAATCCTCAAGAAGCAGTGATTCCTCATCAAGTGACTATAAGAGAAGGCTATGCCACAAATGCAAGAAACCTGGTCATTATATTCAAGATTGTCCTCAGTGGGAAAAGGAATTGAAGAAGAAGAAATACAAGGATTACAGTTCTGATGATGCGAAGAAGAAGAAGAAATCATCAAAATCCTCGAAGTCTTCATCTCACAAGAAGAGCAGCTCCAAGAAGGCTCGGTCATTCATTGGCAAGGAAATGGACTCTGAAGCTGAATCTGAAGAAAATGAGGAAGAGGAGGTGTCTGAAGAATCCAAATCTGGTGTGGCGAGTCTGGCCTTCGCTACTGCTTTCGTTAGCAAGTCCATCTTCAACACTGAAGAAACTGACCCCACCGACAAGCCTGATGAAGATAATGATGACTACGCTCCCACCTATTGCTTCATGGCAAAAGGTGCAAAGGTACTCAAATACACCTCCTCTGAATCTAGTGAAAATGAATCTGATGAGAATCTCAAGCCCAGCTACTCTAAACTTGCTAAGTGTTGACACACGAACACGTCACGTGTACCCTCGACGCCGGGGGTGATGCACCGCAGCTCACGTCGAAGGAGACCCGACCGACAGCGCGATACACAAGACAGTCGGCGGGCGCTTTTGTAGACCCGAAGCCCCACTTGCCCGGGAGGGACCCCGTCAGGGCTCGCGGCGGCTATGGGCTGCCCTAGGTCGATTCGCTCGCCCCTAGAGCCTCGTGGATCGCTGCCCTCCAATGCGAAGAACGAACGAAGAACGAGAAAGAAAGATACAAGGGTAGGGGATAAAGATAGATGAACACAAAAGTATAATAGATTGATTGGTTCGATTGGTGTTGTTCAATCGGCCGTCACCCCCAACATATATAAGAGGCGGCTGGACTTCCCGTACAAGTAAAGGATTCATCTAGGCTTTCCTTACAAGAAAAATTACATCAATTCGCGTCCTAGAGTCCTAGTTCTATTCCAACTCTGATTCAGTCTGAATCTGGCCCAAACTCTGTCTTCCTTCTTGCACGGGCCGCCGAGCTTGCATATGATCTCCGATCAAGATGGCCCAAATATCAAACTTGTGTGCCTCGATGATACGAACAACTCTCATGTTGATTACTTTTTCAAATAAGGCCATCTTGAACACTCTTCGAGGTCATCTTTACCTTCCAGTCAGACTCGGTCTTGCAGTAGACTGGATTATCCGAGTCTCATAGTGAACTTGTAGGCCATATACTATCTTTGATGATGATGACTCCAAAACCAAAGTTTACCGTCTTGATGATACGCACAACTTCCGTGTTGATCACTTTTCCATCCGAGGTCATCTGGATTACCTTTCGGGCACATCTTCAGTTTCACTCGGATTCAAGCTCATCCACTCGGATATTAGAGTTTTTCGTCCGACTGGACCTTTTCACTCGGATGTTAGAGTCTTTCACTCGGAAGACAATCTTTCACTCGGATGATTATAATTTCACTCGGAAGACAATCTTTTACTCGATCGATAAGTTTTCACTCGACCTTTTACTCGATCGGTAGGTTTTCACTCGGAATATCTTTACCTGGAGGACAATTTCACTCGGATGACCATATTTCCACTCGGATGACTATATTTTCACTCGGAAAGGCAATCTCTTACTCGATCGGCAAGTTTTAATTCCGACGGTAATATCTTTACTCAGATGATAATAAGTTCACTCGGATGTCAAACTTTCACTCGACCGGTAAGTTTTCCCTTGAAAAGTAAGCTTTCACTCGATCGGTAAGGTTTTACTCGAAAGGTAAGCTTTCACTCGACCGGTAAGTTTTCACTCGGATGATAAGCTTTTCACTCGACCGAAAACATAGCCTGATCTTGATTTGTCTCCCCAGGTCCCATACGACCTCGGATTGAGAAGAATTATATATGAAAATCGATCGGCTTGACGAGACGAAACTTCCTCGTGTTGAAGGTTTTTCAATTCAAGGCCGTCTTGAAGGCCGAATTGCTCACGCATTGCATCAGACACTCATTAACATGTGTCTGGTGTCAAGCGTAATATTTTGGTCTCTGGCCTGTCCAGACTGTATTGACTATAACTTTTGCATATGAACTCGGATTGAGATGATTTATATATGAAAATCGATCGCCTCGACGAGACGAAGACAACTCCTCCAGAGCACTCCTTCATCTGAGGCCATATTGAGGGTGTAATCGGCCAAAAAGCACTCAGAACATTAAATTTTGTCACTCGGAGTACAACTTCGGCCACTGAGATGAGGTCGGATGTCGATGACTTAAAAATCAAAGTTGTTCCACTCGGCGGCCTGAAACTTTTCATGCTTAAAACTCTTTCACTTGAGGCCATCTTACTTGCCTTTTGTTCCTTGCCAAAATCCGGTGTCAACACATGCCCCCCTGTTTTCTGGCAGAGCTTGCGTGCCAGAAAATACTTCTTTTAAACACGATGTCAACACTACATCGGCTGTGCATGCTGAAGACGATAATTGTTATCGGCCATATGCTTAGGCTTGTTGTGTCTTGGGTAGAGCATTTTCAGATAATAGTCGTCTGAGAACAACCATTGGATGCCACGAATGCCTTCATGTCAGTCTCTCATGTCAATCCTTGACTTGACCTTTATCCAAGTACTCTATGGGGATATTAGAACCATTCGCGATACCGGATGCCAAAAGATTATGTCCATGAACCTTAAAGGAACCATCAACTATTCGGTGAGTCCCCTCATTGTTGATAAAAAATACTCCATCAAGTCTCTGCCGAATAATGTCTGTCTCCTAACTTGGATCCTGCAGATAAGAGAAACTTTCTCCAGCCAGCTATATGACTCGCACTAGATCCATCAATGGCCGACTCCACCGTGGAGTCAGCCGCAACTCGTGAGGTCAATGTTTGAGTGATTCGTCAATGCATATAAGGATAACATTTGTTGGACGGTTGGCAACGAATCATTGTGAACCTTGATGCATACAACTCTTGTAGTGGTTAGAAGTCCTTTAGCCCGAATAACACAGCATATTCGGCTTGATTATTAGTCGTGTAAGCTCTACCCGACAAGAAGTCTTGAAATCCATCCCGTGAAGAAATATGTCAATAATACCGACTCTGGGCGCTGCTAAACTGAATCATGAAAATAATCTCCACAAGACTTTGACTTGGCATCCAGGGAGCACCGACTGATAAATGTATGTCACACCCCTGTCCTTCGGTCTCTGAGTCAACATTGCCTTGCCCCCCGAGTGAACGAAGCTTCATTCATCTCGGTGACACACTTTCTCTGGATCACCACAATGAACACAATTAGTCAGATGCCAGCTTTGTCAACACAATGTACTCTTAGGGCGATATGCAAATATCGGCCAAATGTCCTTATCTCATAGGACCTGGAGAACCCGTCCACCAAAGTGTGAATAGCCGAAATAATTCAGATGTTTCAGCCGGGGATAAGTTCTGGGACGCTTTCTTTGATGGAACGACTGAAGAACATGGACGATGTGCCATTTGGAGTCTCCTATAATGAGATGAAAACTGTCGACTCTGCCTGCCGGCTTCACACTTGTCCTCTTTTACTCTTGCTGACTTCGCAATAGGAGATATGGTGCCGCTTTTGAGTCGAGGATTTCCCTTGGGAACCCAAGCTATGTTCCTCTTCTCCACCTCTTTGGCCCTAAGCCAATTCAGCTTTTTCTGTTGCGAATATGGTAAGCCGAGTGGGCATCCCGGCTGTGACTTTGGTTTACGCACTGGCAAGTTCTTCCTGGCTTTGGGCACCTCCAGCTTGGCCTTTCCAAACTTGGCGATTGGATCCTTGAAAGTTACTTGCTTCACTTTCTTGTCCTTAGTAGTCAACATAGACTCGACTGTCTTTTTGTCATCTAGAGTCGGATCTGAAATAGCACATTTGCGGCCATCCTTTTTCACTCGGTATACTTGCTTGACCACGTCCATCTTCTTCGCTGAGCTCCAGACCGATACTTTTTGGTTGAGTTGGTCTTTAGCATGTGGTTGTTGAACAAACGATGATCCTCTAGGAGCTGCATAATTTTGTTGAGGTGGTTTAGAATATGATGGATGGTGTGCCCTTGATTTATACTTGCCCCATGATTGATATGAATAATAGTCGGCAGGGGGAGGTATCCATGACATCGGCATTGGTGGCCCAAAAGGAAGATATGGAGTCTGCTTGCTCAACATCTTCCTTCGCCAATCCTTGTCTTCAAATTTATGCCTTGGGGGTGACTTCGATGCTTTTGTTTCACTCGGCCGATAAGCACTCTTTGCCTCACTTATCTTCTGATATTTTTCTAATAACTGTGCGAAAGTGACTTTCGGCTTTCTACCTTTGTGCTTACCATGGCCTTTGCTTTCTTTAGTTGTGTTTGCATCGGTCTTCGAATTTTCTGGTTGCCCCCCAGTGCTAGATGTCTCCATTGTAGATTTCATGGAATTCTCATCTTCGAGATTGTTGTGGATGCACTTTCTAACAATATCCTTGCTTGAAGACTTGACCCCATCATCATTGGTGTGAACCTGTCGACCTTTTGATGAATCGGCTTGAGGTAACCGAGTCAACATTTGATCGCCATCAAGGCCAATCTGATACGACTGGCCATATGCTCGTGCCTCAACAAACTCCAATCGTCCTATGTTGTCCGATTGCTCGACTTGATGGATCATGTTGCAATCTTTGACATTTTTCTCGAATAAACATTGCATTCGCTCTTGTCTTGACGACTCGACATCGTGATCAATTATAATAATAGGATTAGTCAGCGATGTACCGATGATGTGATCAACTATGCCTGCACTGGACGTACACTCCTGGTCCATTAAACGATATTGTGATATCGGCTTTGAAACAAAACAACCGAGTGGTGCCAGCTTAGTGTCATCTGACTCGGCTATGCATTGATTTTCGTCGTCCTTTCCCGATGCTTTTGAATCGGCTATTCTGGAGAACTTTGAACCTGGCTTTATATTCCTACAACCAAAATAATTACAGAATATATGTCTCATCTGAGACCAAATGTTAGCCAGGCATGAAACAAACAAAGTTGCCCATATGAATATAAAGTTCGGTCGGCATGACGGGAACAACTTTGGTTGCGATAAGTTGTCACTATTAGCCTCTATGAATGGTGCCATGTGTTGATCAGCATGATTAGTAACAAGATAATTCGAAACAAACAGATTACTCTTCTCGATCGGTCTTTCAAAATTAATTAGAATCTTACTAACGGGTGCATCAACAATATGATTTTGACCGAATCGAAAACTGAGTAAACTCTCGGCTAGGTGTACCTTTGTGAAGTCGTTGGAACGAGAAGATGGTTGCACCACTGGAACAATACCTTGCTCCACTTCTGAATAATTCTTGAATGCTTCTTCTTCTTTTTCTGGATCTCGTGCCTCATCACTCGAATTGATTGAGCAGATTTCACTCGGATTGCCCGAGTATACTTCACTCGGATTACCCAAGTGGATTTCACTCGGACGCTCTTTGTCAGTTGAACTTTGCTCAGGTGCACGCTTTGGTTCTTGATCTTTATCACTAGCCAAACTTTGTTTGGCCATATAACTTTTCTCTTGATGCTCATCAATTTCTTTGGCACGGAACTCATAGGGCAGCATGTAAGCTCCCTCACATCCAGAAAAATCTAACACAGCCAACTCGTTGCGTTTACCGTTCTTTTGCTCGGCGAAACTTGCATCTTCTGTTTTAGCACACGCGGCAATAATTGGCTTGATGCACTCGACTTTAGCCGGCGATGCACTCATCTGGAATGATGCACTCGACTGGCATGATGTACTCAGACGGGTCGATGCACTCGGCTGGTATGATGTACTCGGTATGGACTCTATGCACTCGGTTGTAACCATCTCTGTGCTCAATCTAGTTTCAACTGAATCCACCATCGTATTTTCTTTAAAGGAATCGTTCGACTCGGCTGTAGATGACTTATTCATATTTGACTCAGTTTCAACCGAATCAACCATATTAGCCGAGTGAACCCTTTCTTGCTGATTTGCTTGCAAACCTTCTTGCTTCAATATCGCAGAAGGGCCAACATAGTTGCTGGATGGAGGAAGGCACTTGACGTATTCTTGCAAATATTCCTCTCCACGGCTCTTCTTGAGTGCTTCGTAAGCCTGTTGATATTCTGCTGGTAATTCCTCAAGAGTTGGCGTAGTAAATTCGTTGACGCTATTCCCTATGAGCTTTGGCTTGATCTTGTCCACTTGGGCCACATATTTTTCTGTAAACTCGGCCCTACTTGGATTGGCTTGCCCCCCAATACTTTTATGATTTTTCGGCAATGAAGTGATGTTGCCGAAATTTTGCAATTGTATAGGGGGTGTATAGCATGCTGCAGTGATAGGTGAAGACATGTGCACTACTGTCGAATATTCTCTCTCGCCAATTTGATCAATCGGCAAAACTTTGTCTTCCTTCAGAACCCTAGCTCTTATTGCATCATAATCAGGAACTAATCCCTTTTCATGTTTCCCAAGGCAAATAGCACTAATCTTCTTATTTTGGGCTAAAGTTTTTAATGCAGCCAGAGCCACCTCATCTCCTGTAATATTAGGCACGTATGCTCCTGCAGAATCTCCATTCACTCGGCCATAACCACAAAGGTGATCCGAGTCATAAATATTTTTAGTTTCATATGCCACCGAACAATTAATCTCACGAGGTGTAGTATATGATATTTGAGGATAACTGGCCAAATAGCTAATGGAAGCATGGCCGATTCCCCCATCCATCGGCATGTTTGGGGATGAACCCGCATATTGCGAGTCGGTTGCCGATGGATAAAACAGTGAGACACCCTCCTGTAATTGAGGTGTCATATATTGATCACTCGAACAAATCGTGTTGTTCACCGGCATATTGAAAGATGTTGCCGATGCACGAAAGTTCAGATTCGTAGGTTGCATGTCGCGATTCTGTAAATTCCAAGTTTCTCCAACGGAATAACTAGTCGGCCTTTGCTCGTTAGGGCTAGCCGACATGACATGTCCATTGAAAGATCTAGCAACATCAACATAATGGCTATTTGCATCTACATAAGGAGATTGATGATACATGTTACCGTTGTAGATTGCAGCCGCTTGATGACGCTCTCCTCGTAGCAAGAACATGCTGGAAACTGTTCAAAGCTTCTTCCCCAGCGGAGTCGCCAAAAAGTGTGTTGACACACGAACACGTCACGTGTACCCTCGACGCCGGGGGTGATGCACCGCAGCTCACGTCGAAGGAGACCCGACCGACAGCGCGATACGCAAGACAGTCGGCGGGCGCTTTTGTAGACCCGAAGCCCCACTTGCCCGGGAGGGACCCCGTCAGGGCTTGCGGCGGCTATGGGCTGCCCTAGGTCGATTCGCTCGCCCCTAGAGCCTCGTGGATCGCTGCCCTCCAATGCGAAGAACGAACGAAGAACGAGAAAGAAAGATACAAGGGTAGGGGATAAAGATAGATGAACACAAAAGTATAATAGATTGATTGGTTCGATTGGTGTTGTTCAATCGGCCGTCACCCCCAACATATATAAGAGGCGGCTGGACTTCCCGTACAAGTAAAGGATTCATCTAGGCTTTCCTTACAAGAAAAATTACATCAATTCGCGTCCTAGAGTCCTAGTTCTATTCCAACTCTGATTCAGTCTGAATCTGGCCCAAACTCTGTCTTCCTTCTTGCACGGGCCGCCGAGCTTGCATATGATCTCCGATCAAGATGGCCCAAATATCAAACTTGTGCGCCTCGATGATACGAACAACTCTCATGTTGATTACTTTTTCAAATAAGGCCATCTTGAACACTCTTCGAGGTCATCTTTACCTTCCAGTCAGACTCGGTCTTGCAGTAGACTGGATTATCCGAGTCTCATAGTGAACTTGTAGGCCATATACTATCTTTGATGATGATGACTCCAAAACCAAAGTTTACCGTCTTGATGATACGCACAACTTCCGTGTTGATCACTTTTCCATCCCAGGTCATCTGGATTACCTTTCGGGCACATCTTCAGTTTCACTCGGATCCAAGCTCATCCACTCGGATATTAGAGTTTTTCGTCCGACTGGACCTTTTCACTCGGATGTTAGAGTCTTTCACTCGGAAGACAATCTTTCACTCGGATGATTATAATTTCACTCGGAAGACAATCTTTTACTCGATCGATAAGTTTTCACTCGACCTTTTACTCGATCGGTAGGTTTTCACTCGGAATATCTTTACCTGGAGGACAATTTCACTCGGATGACCATATTTCCACTCGGATGACTATATTTTCACTCGGAAAGGCAATCTCTTACTCGATCGGCAAGTTTTAATTCCGACGGTAATATCTTTACTCAGATGATAATAAGTTCACTCGGATGTCAAACTTTCACTCGACCGGTAAGTTTTCCCTTGAAAAGTAAGCTTTCACTCGATCGGTAAGGTTTTACTCGAAAGGTAAGCTTTCACTCGACCGGTAAGTTTTCACTCGGATGATAAGCTTTTCACTCGACCGAAAACATAGCCTGATCTTGATTTGTCTCCCCAGGTCCCATACGACCTCGGATTGAGAAGAATTATATATGAAAATCGATCGGCTTGACGAGACGAAACTTCCTCGTGTTGAAGGTTTTTCAATTCAAGGCCGTCTTGAAGGCCGAATTGCTCACGCATTGCATCAGACACTCATTAACATGTGTCTGGTGTCAAGCGTAATATTTTGGTCTCTGGCCTGTCCAGACCGTATTGACTATAACTTTTGCATATGAACTCGGATTGAGATGATTTATATATGAAAATCGATCGCCTCGACAAGACGAAGACAACTCCTCCAGAGCACTCCTTCATCTGAGGCCATATTGAGGGTGTAATCGGCCGAAAAGCACTCAGAACATTAAATTTTGTCACTCGGAGTACAACTTCGGCCACTGAGATGAGGTCGGATGTCGATGACTTAAAAATCAAAGTTGTTCCACTCGACGGCCTGAAACTTTTCATGCTTAAAACTCTTTCACTTGAGGCCATCTTACTTGCCTTTTGTTCCTTGCCAAAATCCGGTGTCAACACTAAGATTGCTGTAAAACAACAAAGGGCTTTTGAAAAGGTTCAAAACATGCTAGACAAAAGTGATGATATGTTAGGTGAAGAAATGGATCGCACTAAAGCTTTGACTGAAAATCTTCAGAGACTTCAGTCTAGGTTTGATAACCATCAAAGTCATCATAACACTCTCTTATCTGATCATGAGAAACTTTCTTATGAATTTCTTCAAAGAAAGCAAGATCTTGAGAACCTAAGAGTGAGTTATGAAGATCTTGAGAAGGAGCGCGATTCATTACTAGCTCAACAAATCAGCGCTACTCAAGAAGAATTTGTTCCTCCATGCTTAAAGTGCATTGAACGTGAATCTGCTAATTCTTCACCTGAATGTTCAAATGCTTCAACTGTTACAAATTCTTCACCTACCTCTGCTATCACTAATTCCTCATCTGAGGACATTGCTAGTATCACTGACGATGCAGGGCTGAAGGAATTGTACACAACAGGCATGTACAAAAGCCTCAAAGGGCATCAGATTCTTTGTGATGTACTCAAAAAGCAGATCCTCAACAGAAACCCTAGGAAAGAGGGTATTGCCTTTGAAAGGAAACTTAATGCTGATGGAACATATTGGAAGCCTGAGCAGTACCCCAAAACCTCATGGGTTGCTACAAAGGGACCTCCAGTTGATCCATCTAACTTATCTGGTTTTACATGTGAATCTTCTCATTCTTCTGATGAGTCATTTGACTCCAACTATAAACTGTTCAAAAATCAGAATGGTGAAGTATTTGCTAGATATGTTGGGACTAACTGCAGGAACGGTTCCCCTATGAAGAAAATCTGGGTTCCCAAAAGTTATGTTGAAAGTCTTCAGGTGAATGTCCTCATGACACCACCTGTGAAGAACAGGAACCCCAGATCCAATTCTTCATATGGACCTAATTCTTCACACGGATCAAATTCCTCAAATGGATCAAAGTCCTCATATGATTATCATCGTGCTAACAACTCTGTTTCGCAGGGTAGAGCTAAGGGCTATGAATATGCACATTATTCTTCAAATCATTATGTTCATAAGTCCTCGAAGAATTTCTCTGCTTATTCATATGCTTACTCTAACCCCTCTTATGTGAAACGAAATGGTTTGGCCTCTATGCCACCATTCTCTTATGGTGCTCGCAGAGTGATGAACTCTTTGCCACCCCTTCAGATGTGGGTGGTGAAGAAAAAGAACTAATCTCTTCTGCAGGGTCAGGTCTTCAGACGTGATTTAACGTCTGAAGAATTTGCTGGGGACCTGACAAAATTTCCTGAAAGGACGCAGGCTAATCATGATGAAATGAACTTCCATTTCACACGTCCTCCTAGTGCTATATCTGTTTACTGCTTGATGAAATTCATCTGATAAACTTGATATCATATTCTTCATTGATGAAGCGTATGAGATTGTAAGTTACACTAATTCATCTGCAGGATGATCAACCCAAAACCACTGAATGGGTCCTCGATAGTGGATGTACAAATCACATGACTGGTGACAAGAATCTTTTGATGGATGCTCCCTTATCACCGTCACATCTGAAGCACATCATCTTTGCTGACAAAGGCAAAAGTCAGGTATTGGGTCTTGGTAAGGTTGCGATCTCTAAGGATAAACACATGGACAAAGTCATGCTTGTTGAGTCCTTAGGATACAACCTCATGTCAGTCTCAACGCTTTGTGATCTTGATATGGTTGTTGTCTTTGGAAAGTATCGCTGTGTTGTGATTATGGAAGCTAACAATTCCAAAGTCTTCGAAGGCTTTAGGAGAGGAGACTTGTATATTGTTGATTTCTCTACAGGACCACAACCAGCCGTGTGTCTACTTGCAAAAGCTTCAGAAGGCTGGCTATGGCATCGACGACTTGGTCACGCAGGCATGAGGAATTTGCACACGCTTGCAAAGAAGAAGCATGTCATTGGCATTGAGAATGTCAAATTCCTCAAGGATCACTTATGCGGAGCCTGTGAAGCTGGAAAAATGACCAAGGCCAAGCATCCAGCGAAGACTATCATGACCACTACTTGTCCATTCGAATTGCTTCACATGGACCTCTTCAGACCTAATCATTACTCAGCAGTCACTAATGCTGCATCTCTATATGGTTTTGTCATTGTTGATGATTACTCTCGATATACATGGGTACACATTGTTACTTACAAACATGAAGTGCAGGAAGTCTTCAAACGTTTTTCCTCGAGGGCTTCAACCAACTTTGGTGTGAAGATCAAGCACATCAGAAGTGACAATGGAACTGAGTTCAAGAATTCCGGTCTTGATGACTATCTTGATGAACTTGGTATTACTCATGAGTTATCTGCTCCCTATACTCCTCAGCAAAATGGCGTCGTGGAGCGCAAGAACAGAACTCTTGTTCAGATGGCTCGCACTATGCTTGATGAATACAAAACGCCTCATCATTTTTGGATTGATGCAATTGATACTGCATGCCACATCATCAACAGAGTATATCTTCACAAATTCTTCAAGAAGACGGCCTATGAACTCCTCACTGACAAGAAACCCAATGTGAGTTATTTCAAAGTCTTCGGTGCTAAATGTTGGATTAGAGATCCTCACCACAATTCTAAATTTGCACCGAAAGCACATGAAGGTTTTATGCTTGGTTACGGAAAGGACTCGCACACCTACAGAGTCTTCAACAATGCTCTTCACAAGGTTGTTGAAACTGTAGATGTGCGGTTCGATGAAACTAATGGCTCGCAAAGAGAGCACCTACCTTCTGTGTTAGATGAACCAGCACCTGAGGATTCTATCATGTTCAAGGCAACTGAGGATGTCATTCCTACTGAAGAATTTGCTGAAGAATTCATTCCAGTACGCGAAGAACGTCGAGCTGATGCACCTGAAGAAAATGCTGAGGAAAATGGTGTTGAAGAAAATGCTGACCAAACTCCTCAGCGACCACCAGCTCATCCTCGCGTTGCAAAAGAAGTGCAAGTGGAGAAGATCATCGATGACATTAGAGCACCAGGTCCTCTCACACGCTCAAAAGCTTCACATTTATCTAACTTCTGTGGGCACTATACTTTTGTCTCTATCACAGAGCCCACTAAGGTAGATGAAGCATTTCTGGAGCCGGAGTGGATTCAGGCTATGCAAGAAGAATTACATCAGTTCGAGCTCAACAATGTCTGGGAACTGGTCAAACGTCCAGATCCTTGCAAGCATAATATCATTGGCACAAAGTGGATCTACCGCAACAAGCAAGATGAAAATGGCCTTGTGGTGAGGAATAAGGCATGACTGGTAGCTCAAGGCTACATACAGGTTGAAGGAATTGATTTCGATGAAACTTTTGCACCTGTTGCTAGACTTGAGGCTATTCGCATATTACTTGCTTATGCTAACCATCATGATATCATCTTATATCAAATGGATGTGAAAAGTGCATTCCTCAATGGTAAGCTTGAGGAAGAAGTATATGTTGCTCAACCCCCAGGTTTTGAAGATCCAAAGAATCCTGACAAAGTCTTCAGACTCAATAAGGCCCTCTATGGCCTCAAGCAAGCCCCTCGGGCGTGGTATGATACATTGAAGGAATTCTTCATGAAGAATGGCTTCACACCCGGTTCACTCGACCCTACTCTCTTTACTAAATCTTATGATGGTGAACTATTTGTGTGCCAAATATATGTTGATGATATTATCTTTGGCTGTACTGACCAACGTTATAGTGATGAATTTGCCTATATGATGAGTGAAGAATATCAAATGTCTATGATGGAAGAGTTGAAATTCTTCTTAGGTCTTCAAATTCGTCAACAGCGCAATGGCATATTCATATCTCAGGAGAAATACCTCAAAGATGTACTGAGGAAATTCGGCATGCAAGATTGCAAAGGCGTCAAAATTCCTATGCGCACAAATGGCCATCTATGCACCGATGAAAATGGTATTGACTTCGGTCACAAGGTATACCGCTCCATGATTGGTTCTTTATTGTACTTATGTGCATCTAGGCCAGATATAATGCTTAGTGTTTGCATGTGTGCCTGATTTCAAGCTGCACCGAAGGAATCACACCATAAGGCTGTGAAGCATATTCTTCGATATCTAGCTCACACACCAACACTAGGATTATGGTACCCCAAGGGCTCTGCTTTTGATCTCATTGGATATTCTGACTCTGACTATGCTGGTGATCATGTGGACCGCAAGTCAACTTCTAGCACTTGTCATTTCCTCGGACGATCTTTGGTCTGTTGGTCCTCGAAGAAACAAAATTGCGTATCACTGTCCACTGCGGAAGCTGAATACATTGCTGCTGGCTCTTGCTGTGCTCAACTGTTTTGGATGAAGCAAACACTCAAGGACTATGGCATCAACGTGAAGAATGTGCCTCTCCTCTGCGACAATGAAAGTGCCATCAAGATTGCTCACAACCCAGTTCAGCACTCGAAGACAAAGCACATTCAGATTCGTCATCATTTTCTTCGTGATCATGTGTTGAAGGGCGACATCTCCATCGAGCACGTGAAGACTGAAGAACAGCTAGCTGATATCTTCACTAAGCCCTTGGATGAGAAGAGATTTAGCAAGTTGCGGTGTGAGCTAAATATCTTAGAATCTTCGAATGTTCTTTGAAAAGGACACACATCCTAACACTTATGCAAAATTGATGACTTAGATGTGCAACACATGAAGAAACGTTTTTCTTCAATCAATGAAGAATAACACTCTAAGTGTGAAGAAATTAATGAAGAATTTGATTCTCAGAACCCTACGACAATTGTACGCGGTGTCTGAAATCATCATTCTTATACGGTGGGTCACGCCACCACAAAAAGTTGAAAATCTTCAATTTGAGTTTTTGCTCAATTTTGAAATTCTTCAGTTTTTCAAATTCTTCAACTTTTCAAAATCTTCACTGTTTCCTTCGTTTTTCTTCATTGGCTATATATATATATATATATATATATATATATATAAGAGTTTATGTCCTCTACAGCATTCACTTATAGCTAATTCTTCAAGTTGCTTCTTCTGCTAAGTGAATGTGATCGGACCCTTCCCCCTCTATGCTATACTCAATCCAATCTATTCACAAATTCTTCATATGCGTTCTATTTGAAACTCGTTCAAAATCTTCACTGGGTCCTTGTCAGCTGAAGAAATTGCAAACGAAACTTTAAAAAAAATCTTATCCTAATTTTTGGTTTTTGCCGCTCAAACAGTTCCGCATCTCAAATGCGGTATTCTATTCACCCACGATCGTACACGATCTCCACTACACAGTACGTGGGTGACACATGTCGTGAGAAGGAGAAAGGGCAGGGGCACGTTCGTCCTAAATCTTCGGGCGAACAATTTTTTTCACCTTGTCTATAAATACCCCTCTCCCCTTCCTCACTTCATTTACTCCGCTCGACCATTCTCTCTCTCGCTCGAGCTCCTCAAACCCTAGCGCCGCCGCTACTCCATCGTCGCCGGTGAGGAAGAGCTTCGCTGCCTCGACCTCGTCGCCGTCGTACTCACGCCAACCGCGGAAATCTTCACTCCGCCGCCGCCGTAGCTGTATTCCTCTGCCAAGTTAGGGCGTGGGAGATCTAACCTGACGAACTTCTCATCTGTTCTTCTCAGTTCGTCGTGTTATTCACTTTGGGTAATTAAAAGTTACTTTTATTACTCGCTTTGATTCTCAAGCTTTCCTGAAAATCTTCAAAGGTGTTTATTCTTCAAATCTTCACACATATGAACACCTCACATGTTATATGCTCTTGATTAGTTTCTCTAAGCATCTTTTTCCTTCAAGATTCCTCAATTGTGTGGATCTTCGATCTGTACAACTCTGGAACCTAAGACAAAAACGCTTAGTGAAATTCCTCAAGGCTCATCTGGTCAAATTCCTCAAAAACTTGTTCTTTTCGAAAAATCTTCTCAGAACGCATATGACCTCTCCAAATTCCTCGCACCTGTACTCTGTTCACAGGTACTCATGTCTGCTGCTGAATCACTAGATTCTCATCAACTTAACTCATTTGCAGCGTTCCTCGAAGAAAAACTGCATACTTCTTTAGAGAACTCAACTGTTCAAATTCCTCAACTGAAGAATATGGCAGACGGTAAGAAGCCACAGAAAGGAGGAAAGAAACCTGAGGTTATGACTGCGTTTGAAATCCCTGAGGAAATTTATGCTGACTATTGCACACCTGATGAAGCAAAATTTGGCAAAGAAAACAAAAATCAGCGCAAGGTGCGCATTCAGAAGATTGAACGGAGATGAGCAAGGGAATGGAGGGAATACAGATATGTGACTCCAAAGTACATGAAGAAATTCACCCTCAATCCTCCATGCCAAGAGCTCCATTGGCACCTGGCCAAGTAGCTGACCCCACAAGCATCAAACGTGGTGAGGACTTTCCTGAAGAATGGGCTAAGCGCCAAGCTAAATTGGCAAGACAAGCCAAGGAGGCAGTGAAGAAATTCAATGAGGATTCTGCCACTGCTACTGCTACTGAGGCCTCGGTCAAACCGAGGAAATCCATGCCAAAGAAGCCTGCTCGTAAGCCAAGTGCTTCACCAATAGCGCCCTCACGGCCAAGTTCCTCAGCAATGCCCTCACGGCAAATTCCTCGCATTGACACAGCTCCACCAAAGTCCTCAACAGCTGCTTCAAAGTCCTCAGCTCCTATGCATCTGGCTACATGTCAAAGGACTGCTGGTTTCTCGATTGCCTCTGGTGTTTCAGCAAGTTCCTCAGCTGCACCAATTTCATCATCTGGCCCCACACTGTTGAAGACCAAAGTAACAGCTGGACGAGGTCCTCGGCCAAGTCCAAAGAAGAAACAGGTTGCATTCCATGTGCCTTCTGATGATGAAGCTTCTGATGATGAACTTGCAGAAATCATCAGAGACAGACAGGTGAAGGCCGCTAGAGCCAAAGGCACATCTGTGCCACTGCTATTGGATCCGAGGAAAATCCTCGATTATATTGATCTCTGGCACAAGGATCCAAACACCCCAATGCCTAATTTTCCTCTGACCCCTGGACAGAGTCATATGTTGTCCCATTTCATCACTGAAGAGAAATGGAAGTTTGAGAAGGCAAGAGAGATCAAGAAAGCGCAATACAGAAAGGAGAAGCTCCTGAAGAAAAACGTTGTCAGAATGACACCTGAGGAACTTCTCTAGGCTCAGTATGAAATTCAAGCCCTCAGCAAAGACTTTGATGCCTACTATGCTGATTGGCAAGGAGCTAAAGTAAGATTCGTCAATCTGACGAAGAAATTCACAAATGTTGCAGCCCCATCGCAACAAGAAAATCTTCAGGCTGCCGACTCTGCTCAGCCTGCTGAAGAACATGCCAGCACCGCTGATGACTTTTAGCCTGCTGAAGAACATGCTCGTTCCAGGGCTGATGAAGAAATTCCAGCCGCTGAAGAAATTGCCAGGGTATCCACTAGTGGTGCGCCTGAAGAAACTGAAGAAGTCAGGGCAGCTGCATCAGTTGCGCCTGAAGAAAATCAACCAGATTCCTCAGCTCCATCTGCACCCACACCAACTCCAATTCTTCCATGTGCATTCGATGTGAAGAAGACCAAGGCTGCAGAGCGAGCTGCAGTGAAGAAAAGGAAGGCATCAGCTGCGTCAAACTCTTCGGCTGCGAAGAAAATGAAGCCGATGACCAGTTCACTCAAAAATCCAATTGATGTTGTTCCTATTTCCTCCATGCCATCAAAGGACCTTGTTCCTTTTGGAGAAGACTATGAGATCCCAAGCGGATCTGATGAAGAACATCATTCTGCTGCTTCGTCAGAGCAGGTTGATGAAGAAATTGAAGTGGAAGCAATCCCTTCAACCCCAATCATTTCCTCGCCTAGGCCTCAGTTCACAGCTGAAGAGGCTGGTGTTGAGGAACTTGAAGAAGATGTGGATATTGGAAGCACAACGCCAGTGATGAACGATGACTTTTGGGAAAGTTAGCATCCAAATTCTCCACTCTTCACCCCACTCCAACAGATACCTCAGTCCCCTGCACCAACAGTTCAAATGGGCTCTGAAGAAACTCATCCCACTCCATCTGTCCATGAAGAAATTCCAGCCACTAGTGCTGATGAACCTGCTGCTGCTGATCCTCTGGCTGCACCTATTGAGGAACAAGAAATTCCTCAGCCTGAAGAACCTGAGCTCGCGATTCCTGAGGTGGTGATGCAACTCACTGACACCCCTCTACCAAAGCCAAAGAATCCGTTCTCAAGCAAACAGAAGTTCAAGGCTGAAGATTTCTTTGCCGAGCACGTATTCTTCACTGATTATAATCCATATGATTCTGCTCGCATAAGGAAGAGGCGTTTCTGGACTGCCAGCCAAGCCAATTTCTATTCCTCAATGCTCTTCGACAAAGACAAAGTCTTCGATCATGCACATATTCCTCATGTGGACATGGAGTCTCTGCCCGGCTTTGAACCAGTCCTCAGTGTTCTTCACGACGCAGGACTTCTGAATTTTTGCATTGATATCTGTGACTGGAATGAAGAACTCATTCTTCAATTCTATGCAACTCTGCACATCACCGGAGACGCTGAAGACGTGAACTCATGGGTATTAGACTGGATGTCTGAAAATACTCACTACAAGGCACCAGCAACTGAATTGCTTCGTGCTCTACCACTCAGTCCTCCACTTGATGGTGCTCATTGTATCTACAACGAACCAGAACTTTCCGATCACTATATGCAAGTGCTGATGAAGCCTTTGAAGCCAAGGTAGGCCCCACGAACCAAATTCCTCATCAAGGAATTACTCTATGTGCCTCGGACTGTCTATCAAATTCTGACGAAGACAATGAGTCCCATCAAAGGCCACGACTCAAATGATGAAGAAGTCGTTGGCATCATTAAGAATATGCTTTTCAACATCATTCATGGCGTTCCCGTCTACTTCCATGATTTTTTCATGAGGACTCTGGCCAATATTGCTATGTCACCATTCGAGCTGAAGCCGTATGCTCCTTGGATTATGAGATTCATCAGGGCAAGATCTTCACTGAATTACAAAGCTGACACTCTGAACCACGGTAGCTACTTGCCTCCCATTGAAGTCCTCAAACGGACAGTTTCATCAGCTGATGATAAAGGCAAGGCCACTGCTGTGATCGATGAAGGCATTCGTCCATTGGATGGTCAATTTCGCAAGGCTGCATTTTACTCTACCAATGACGATTCTGCCACACATGACTCTGCCGCAAATACCTCAGCCAAGCAAAATCCTCAAGCCACAGCACCCAGGGTGATGACTGACCGTGAGTTACTCCTCAGTCTTCATCAGAAGGTTGATCACAATCACAAATGGGTAAAGCGTCAGTTTGGTGCACTTCTTCACAATATGACCTCAACACACAATGCAGTGAAGAAGAACCAATACTAACTTCATGAAACCTTCAACCGCACCTGGGCTGTCCTCAGTCATGTCTACAGCGCTGAAGAACTGAAGACTATGGGTCTCAAGGAAGAATTTGACTGGTCTGCACCTCCTCCGAAGAAATTCAAGAAGGTCAAAATTCCTCCACTGGTGGCCAGTTCTTATTCTTCATCGCGTGACACTGATGAGTATGAAGATTTGGACGACACTGCGGCAGGCCCTGCTATAACAAACAATCCCGACAACGCTGGCGCTCCTCCATCGACTTGAAATTCTTAAGGGGCGTTAGTCCTCAGTTTCAATCCTTTTGGTCATTTGATGACAAAGGGGGAGAAATCTGAGTTAGTCTTCAAGCGGGTCTATATTAAGGGCATTTTTTAAGTTACAACTCTCGTTCTTCTGAAACTTTTATTTGGATCGAGTTGTAATCTTAAACCCGATGGTGCGCTGATACTTTTGTTGCATTATGCTTTGCATGCTTATTCCTCGTTAATGACATTGCACGCATGCTGAATCTCATCAGGCACCATATTTCATCATGCATTTCAAATTCTTCATATTATATATCAAATGCATGTATGAATTACAAGATATAGGGGGAGATCTCCATGATTCAACTCTTCAAATGTGCATTGCCTCAAAAGCAAATTCCTCATTATGCACATCTTCAGGGGGAGTTCTACTATATCTTGTAATCAAATTCCTCAATATCAGTGTATACACTTCATATGTTTATCCCCGTTGAAAACTTAACCTATGTTGTCATCAATCACCAAAAAGGGGGAGATTGTAAGTGCATCTAGTGCCCCTTAGTGATTTTGGTGTATTGAAGACTTATAGGTTAAGGGACTAATGCATTTGTGAGTATACACAGGTCTATAAGTCTATGAGGAGTTTGATATTTACAGAGAAAGTCGACCCCTAAAAATGAAGTTCTTCAACTGAAGACTTTGATATTCTGAAGACTTTCTGAAGACTTTGAAAGTGAAGAAATTGGCGTGACCTTGAAGACTTGGTATTCATTTGTGGAACATGAAGCATGAAGACTTTTGTTTTCGTAGTTTCATTTTCTCTTTCTTGAGTCATAGGAAACACCGTACTGTTAAAGGGGGTCGAGGAAATACTAAGGAAAAATTTCCATGTGATGCTCAACTCAAAATTCTACACCTACCAATCCCTTCGAGTGAAGCCTTTGGAAATCTCATACAGTTTAGTCACTTTCTTCAGTGACAGAGACGAAGTTCTTCTGGTCACTGATGAATTTGTTCTGACTGAGGAGTTAGGAATTCGTTAGTGCGAATTACCTACACAGTGAGGAACATGATAGCCCTGAGGAATTGGAGAGTCAAATTTCCGACCGTTGCTGTGTGGCGCGCCAGCTGTCCCAAAATATCTTATCCACCTAACGGTAATATCATTGAGGGGCATTTATGTCTTATCATGTCGGGCTGCTCCCTAGGCTATAAATAGCCGCCCCCTACAACCACTAGCTGGTTGGCTACTCCGAGAGAACTTGACACTTGTCATTTGAGAGCAACCCATCCTCCGAGGACTTTGAGCGAAAATCATCAAGTGAGGAAACCCAAAAACAAACCCCTACAAACCCAAAGTGATTGAGCATCACTGAAGAAATTGATCCTGCGTGGATCCGACGCTTGTTACCTTTGAAGACTGTGCTTCTTCCAGACGGTTAGGCGTCAAGGTCTAGAGCATCCAAGAGGAATTGTGGATTGCCGAGTGACCAAGTCTGTGAAGGTTTGGAAGTCGCCTGAAGACTTACCACGAGTGATTGGACAAGATCTGCATGATCTTAGTTCAAGGAGAATACGGTGAGGACTGGGTGTTCTGAGCTGCGTGCTCAGAAACTGGGTGTCCGGGACTGCGTGTCCTCGAGTTTAAATACTCAGCCGCTCCAACCAGACGTACAACTGAGACAGCAGTTGGAACTGGTCTACCAAATCATTGTCTTCACCAACCTAACTGGTTCTGTTTCCTTAACCCTTTCATTTCCTCATTACTGTGCTGAGTGTTTGTTCATATCTGTGTTTGAAGACTTTGACTGAAGACTTTCTCAATTTCCTCAGTTCAATTTCTTCAGTCTGTTTGTCTTCATCTTGTGTTATCCTGTGATTACGCTTTCTGTACTCTGTGCTAGTCTTCATTTCATCATAATGACCATGCTTGTATTCTGTTACGCTTACTTCTGAGTACTTATTCCGCTGCTAATAGTTCTTCGCTAAGGAATTTCCTCACCGGCAAATTCCTCAGTGAAGAATTCATAAAAATCGCCTATTCACCCCCCTCTAGTCGACATAACGCACTTTCACTAAGATATGAGTAGGAACCGCGCAAAACAAGGGGCTATGGCCACACAATGGACCCATGTGATGGGATGTGCCACCATGCTTTAGGGGGCCCACATTGCAACCTAGGCCTTGCCACGTGTTTACATCCTTGTCCTTTGAAACAACCACAACACCCATATGATGGTGGGTCCGGGTCAGCCACCGGGCGCAAGTCATTTTGTCTAGCATTTGGCCTATGTCATCCTATCCTCGTGAAACATTGCTACAATATTATTGTAAGTGATTTGGCCGTTTCATTCCAAAGGACACATTTGATATTCTTAACAAATATGACATGACATGTGCAAACATTGAATACTAGAAACGTACATTAACATTGGTTAAGGTTTCTCCAATGGCTTATTTTCCAATGATCCATGATAGATGTAAATGATATAGAACAATTCATTTGTTGACCATGGTATAGTATCAGATCTTATACCTTTTTGATTTTTAAGAAAAATCAAGGAAAAGTAGGGCTAGCTATATTAGTTTTTTTGTGAGAATAAACCCAAATTATATTGAAAATAAGTATTGGTACAACGCCACCCCAAAATATTAAGAAATTACAAATGGCACCATGGGGACCCAATCTATCCATACAACCAACGTAGGATGAGGGCGCACCGGCGCTCCCTGCCGGCGAAACCCTTGGTTGTGCGCATAGATTGAAGATGTTGGGAACTAATCCTCGGTCCATGAGGACCAGCATGCCGGATATAGGTCAGATTGGAACTGCGTCACCACTGGCGTCGGCTTGTTGAACAGCAATGATGAAAACGCCGCCACCAACGAGAACCTACAAATCCGGTGTTACCACGCTCCTACAAAAGCTCCATGCCCCCATGTCGACACAAGAGCCTGTGTCATTACAACGGCGGAGCCAGGGCATCAAATCCACCTCGAGTTCGTTATCATCGCCGCACCAGTCTCGATTGGTTAGCCTGCTACCAGATCTACCAACGACCACCTCACAACAACCCATCGGAATCGAATCCGAAGCAAATTTATTCCACGCCACCACCACCATAATTATCAAGACAACAACGATGGAAGGACGATAAGCACATATTGCCATCAACTCTGAGGAGCCGCCATGAAGGTCGCCACCGACAAACCGTAACATACCTACTAGGCCTGACAGAGGAACGATATCCCCCTACCAATAAATCGAACAAGAATAACGAGAAATAAACCAACACAAAAACAATCCCCACAAAAATGTATATTCCACACGGGATTTCCGTATCAACACATTGAGAAATACCAGTCTGATCATAATGCTCTATGTACACTTATTTTTCTAAAAGAATCTCGAGCATGACCCTGCCACATGTTCTTAATATTATGTAATGAACAGCATGGGAAGAAATAGTATGCACTTGATCATGCAATCCTAATCAATAAATGTACCCGTTGGCTTACCACATCAATCTTTTGCGAATGCTGGAGAGGGAGACGCAGTCAGGTGTAAGTTACATCGAGAACGACAATGAGCAGAACATCACGACATCACCAATCGGCGAAATGATTGGTTAAAATTCTCAATGTAACTTACACCCACCACATCTCCCTCCGTGGTATTCTGAAATGTACAATTGAATGACTCGGTACTGCAAGTGTCAAGCTTTAGACACACCAAAAGCTAGATTTTACTAGTGTTGTTGGCTGAATATAGGTCACTTGGAGGTATGAGGAGAGGAACTCCTCTTATGTATAGAAAGAAAATGGTTGTAACCCGAAACTTTGAGTTCATCCTTATCCAATTATTCACATTAAGTACGATCCAAGTTTACATCGGTTCCTATTTGATTCGATTAAAAAGCTCTAGGCATCAATGAGCGCTAAGATCTGAGCAGAAACCGCGCAAAACAAGGGGCTATGGCCCCACAAGCGACCCATGTGCTGGGATGTGACACCATGCCTCATGGGACCCACATTGCACCCTTGGCCTTGCCACGTGTTTACATCCTTATCCTTTGAAACAACCGCAACACCAATATGATGGTGGGTCCGGGTCATCCACCCGGCGCAAGTCATTTTGTCTGGCATTTGGCCTATGTGATCATCTCCTTGTCAAGCATTGCTACAATATTATTGTAAGTAATTTGGCCGTGTCATTCCAAAGGACACATTTGATATTCTTAACAAATATGACATGACATGTGCAAATATTGAATACTAGAAACGTACATTAACATTGGTTAAGGTTTCTCCAATGGCTTATTTTCCGATGATCCATGATATATGTAAATTGTATAGAACAATTCATTTGTTGACCATGGTATAGTATCAGATCTTCTACCTTTTTGAATTTTAAGAAAAATCAAGGAAAAGTAAGGTTAGCTATTTGTTTTCTTTGTGAGAAGAAACCCAAATTCTATTAAAAATAAGTACTGGTACAATAACACCCCAAAAAATAAAGAAATTACAAATAGCACCATGGGGAACCAATCTAGCCATACCACCAACGTAGGATGAGGGCGCACCGCCATTCCTTACTGGCCAAACCCTTGGTTGTGCGCATAGATTAAAGATGTTGGGAACTCATCCTCGGTCCAGGAGGACCAGCATGCTGGAAATAGGTCAGACTAGAACTGCGTGGCCACTTGCGTCGGCTTGTTTAACGGCGACGATGAAAGACCGCCACCAACGAGAACCTACAAATCCGAAGTCACCACACTCCTACGAAAGCTCCATGCCCCCATGTCGACACAAGAGCGTGTGTCATCACAACGGCGGGGCCAGGGCATAAAATCCACCTCGACTTCGGTATCGTCAGCGCAACAGTCTTGGTTGGTTAACCTGCTACCAGATCTACCAACGACCACCTCACAACAACCCACCGGAATCGAATCCTAAGCAAATTTATTCCACGCCACCACCACCATAATCATCAAGACAACAACGATGGAAGGACGACAAGCACATATTGCCATCAACTCTGAGGAGCCGCCATGAAGGTCGCCACCGGTGTGGGAATAGAGTTTAGGCAGATTAACCCGCCCGAACACCGCCCCCACGACCCCAACGACGCACCACGGCAGACAAACCCTAACCCTACCTACTAGGCCTAACGGAGGAACGAGATCCCCCTATCAATAAATTGTACAAGAATAACGAGAAAGAAACCATTGCAGAAAACAATCCCCACAAAAATGTGTATTCCACGCGGGATTTCCGTATCAACACTTTGAGAAATACCAGTCTGATCATAATGCTCTATGTAAAATTATTTTTCTAAAAGAATCTCGAGCATGACCCTGCCACATGTTCTTAATATTATCTAATGAACATCATGGGCAAAAATAGTATGCACTTGATCATGCAATCGTAATCAATAAATGTACTCGTTGGCTTACCACATCAAGCTTCTGCGAATGCTGGAGAGGGAGACGCGGTCAGGTGTAAGTTACATTAAGAACGACAATGAGCAGAGCATCACGCCTTCTCCAATCGGCG
Organism: Triticum aestivum; assembly: GCF_018294505.1. Classification (NCBI taxonomy): domain Eukaryota; kingdom Viridiplantae; phylum Streptophyta; class Magnoliopsida; order Poales; family Poaceae; genus Triticum; species Triticum aestivum. Next base: position 20,286,163 of record NC_057810.1, read on the forward strand.
AAATGATTGGTTCGAATTCTCAATGTAACTTACACCCACCACATCTCCCTCCTCGGTATTCTCAAATGGACAATTGAAGGACTATAAGTGTCAAGCTTTAGACACACGAAAAACTAGATTTTACTAGTGTTGTTGGCTGAATATAGGTCACTTGGAGGTATGAGGAGAGGACTCCCCTTATATATAGAAAGAAAATGGTTGTAACCCGAAACTTTGAGTTCATCCATATCCAATTATTCACATTAAGTACGATCCAAGTTTACATTGGTTCCTATTTGATTCGATTAAAAAGCTCTAGGCATCAATGAGCGCTAAGGTATGAGCGGGAACCGCGCAAAACAAGGGGGTTATTGCCCCACAAGGGACCCATGTGCTGCGATGTGCCACCATGCCTCATGGGCCCCCACATTACATTCTAGGCCTTGCCACGTGTTTACATCCTTCTCCTTTGAAACAACCGCAACACCCATATGATTGTGGGTCCAGGTCATCCACTCGGCGCAAGTCATTTTGTCTGGCATTTTGCCTATGTGATCCTATCCTCGTGAAGCATTGCTACAATATTATTGTAAGTGATTTGGCCGTTTCATTCCAAAGGACAAATTTGATATTCTTAACAAATATGGCATGACATGTGCAAACATTGAATACTAGAAACGTACATTAACATTGGTTAAGGTTTCTCCAATGGCTTATTTTCCGATGATCCATGATATATGTAAATTGTATATAACAATTCATTTGTTGACCATGGTATAGTATCAGATCTTCTACCTTTTTCAATTTTAAGAAAAATCAAGGAAACGTAAGGCTAGCTATAAGTTTTCTTGGTGAGAAAAAATCCAAATTATATTAAAAATAAGTACTTGTACAATGCCACCCCTAAAAATTAAGAAATTACAAATAGCACGATGGGTTACCAATCTAGCCATACCACCAACTTAGGATGAGGGCGCACCGCCGCTCCTTACCAGCGAAACCCTTGGTTGTGCGCATAGATTAAAGATGTTGGGAATTCATCCTCGGTCCAGGAGGACCAGCATGCCGGAAATCGATCAAATTGGAACTGCGTGACCACTTGCGTCGGCTTGTTGAACGGCGACGATGGAAGCGCCGCCACCAATGAGACCCTTCAAATCCAGAGTCACCACGCTCCTACAAAAGCTCCATGCCCCCATGTCGACACAAGAGCATGTGTTATCACAATGGCGGGGCCAGGGCATAAAATCCACCTCGACATCGGTATCATCAGTGCACAAGTCTCGATTGGTTAGCCTGCTACCAGATCTACCAACGACCGCCTCACAACAACCCACCGGAATCAAATCCGAAGCAAATTTATTCCACGCCACCACCACCATAATCTCAAGACAACAACGATGGAAGGACGACAAGCACATATTGCCATCAACTCCGAGGAGCCACCATGAAGGTCGCCACCGGTGTGGGAATAGAGTTTAGGCAGATTTATCCGCCCGAACACTGCCCCCACCACCCCAACGATGCACCACGGCAGACAAACCCTAACCCTACCTACTAGGTCTGACGGAGGAACGAGATCCCCCTACCAATAAATCGTACAAGAATAACGAGAAAGAAACCAACGCAAAAATAATCCCCAGAAAAATGTGTATTCCACGCGGGATTTCCATATCAACACTTTGAGAAATACCAGTCTGATCATAATGCTCTATGTACAATTATTTTTCTAAAAGAATCTCGAGCATGACCCTGTCGCATGTTCATAATATTATGTAATGAACATCATGGGCAAAAATAGTATGCACTTGATCATGCAATCCGGCCTAATCAATAAATGTAACCGTTGGCTTACCACATCAAGCTTTTGTGAATGCTGGAGAGGGAGATGCGGTCAGGTGTAAACTACATTGAGAATGACAATGAGCAGAGCATCACGCCTTCTGCAATCGGCGAAATGATTGGTTCAAATTCTCAATGTAAATTACACCCACCACATCTCCCTCCTCGGTATTCACAATTGGACAATTGAAGGACTGCAAGTGTCAAGCTTTAGACACACCCAAAACTAGATTTCACTAGTGTTGTTGGCTTAATATAGGTCACTTGGAGGTATGAGGATAGGAACTCCCCTTATATATAGAAATAAAATGGTTGTAACCCGAAACTTTGAGTTCATCCTTATCCAATTATTCACATTAAGTACGATCCAAGTTTACATTGGTTCCTATTTGATTCGATTAAAAAGCTCTAGGCATCAATGAGCGCTAAGATATGAGCAGGAACCGCGCAAAACAAGGGGCTACGGCCCCACAAGGGACCCATGTGCTGGGATGTGCCACCATGCCTCATGGGCCCCACATTGCACCCTAGGCCTTGCCATGTGTTTACATCCTTCTCCTTTGAAACACCCGCAACACCCATATGATGGTGGGTCCGGGTCATCCACTCGGCACAAGTCATTTTGTCTGGCATTTTACCTATGTGATCCTATCCTCGTGAAGCATGGCTACAATATTATTGTAAGTGATTGTGCCGTTTCATTCCAAAGGACACATTTGATATTCTTAACAAATATGGCATGACATGTGCAAACATTGAATACTTGAAACGTAGATTAACATTGGTTAAGATTTCTCCAATGGCTTATTTTTCGATGATCCATGATAGATGTAAATGATATAGAACAATTCATTTGTTGACCATGGTATAGTATCAGATCTTCTACCTTTTTCAATTTTAAGAAAAATCAAGGAAAAGTAAGGCTAGATATTAGTTTTGTTTGTGAGAAGAAACCCAAATTATATTAGAAATAAGTACTGGTACAACGCCACCAGAAAAAATTAGGAAATTACAAATAGCACCATGGGGAACCAATTTAGCCATACCACCAACATAGGATGAGGGCGCACCGCCGCTCCTTGCCGGTGAAACCCTTGGTTGTGCGCATTGATTAAAGATGTCGGGAACACATCCTCGGTGTAGGGGGACCAGCATGCCAGAAATAGGTCAGATTGGAACTGCGTCACCACTTGTGTCAGCTTGTTGTAGGACGACGATGAAAACGCCGCCACCAACGAGAACCTACAAATCCGGAGTCACCACGCTCCTACAAAAGCTCCATGCCCCCATGTCGACACAAGAGCGTGTCATCACAACGGCGGGGCCAGGGCATAAAATCCACCTCGAGTTCGGTATCATCGCCGCACCAGTCTCGATTAGTTAGCCTGCTACCAGATATACCAACGACCGCCTCACAACAACCGACCGGAATCTAATTTGAAGCAAATTTATTCCATGCCACCACCACCATAATCATCAAGACAACAACGATGGAAGGACGACAAGCACATATTGCCATCAACTCCAAGGAGCCGCCATGAAGGTTGCCACCAGTGTGGGAATAGAGTTTAGGCAGATTTATCCGCCCGAACGACGCCCCCACCACCCCAATGATGCACCTTTGGAGACAAACCCTAACCCTACCTACTAGGCCTGACGGAGGAACGAGATCCCCCTACCAATAAATTGTACAAGAATAACGAGAAAGAAACCAATGCAAAAACAATCCCCACAAAAATGTATATTCCACGCGGGATTTCTGTATAAACACTTTGAGAAATACCAGTCTGAACATAATGCTCCATGTACAATTATTTTTCTAAAAGAATATCGAGCATGACCCTGCCACATGTTCTTAATATTATGTAATGAACATCATGGGAAAAAAATAGTATGCACTTGCTCATGCAATCCTAATCAATAAATGTACTCGTTGGCTTACCACATCTCGCTTTTGCGAACGCTGGAGAGGGAGACGCGGTCAGGTGTAGGTTACATCGAGAATGACAATGAGCGGAACATCACGCCTTCTCCAATCGGCCAAATGATTGGTTCAAATTCTCAATGTAACTTACACCCACCACATCTCCCTCCTCGGTATTCTCAAATGGACAATTGAAGGACTCAGTATAGCAAGTGTCAAGCTTTAGACACACCAAAAACTAGATTTTACTAGTGTTGTTGGCTGAATATAGGTCACTTGGAAGTATGAGGAGATGAACTCCCCTTATATATAGAAAGAAAATGGTTGTAACCCGAAACTTTGAGTTCATCCTTATCTAATTATTCACATTAAGTACGATTCAAGTTATATTAGTTCCAATTTGATTCGATTAAAAAGCTCCAGGCATCTATGAGCGCTAAGATATGAGCAGGAACCACCTAAAACAAGGGGCTATAGCCCCACAAGCGACCCATGTGCAGGGATGTGCCACCATGCCTCATGGGCCCCACATTGCACCCTAGGCCTTGCCACGTGTTTACATCCTTCTCCTTTGAAACAACCGCAAAACCCATATGACGGTGGGTCCGGGTCATCCACCCAACGCAAGTCATTTTGTCTGGCATTTGGCCTTTGTCATCCTATCCTTGTCAAGCATTGGTACAATATTATTGTAAGTGATTTGGGCGTTTCATTCCAAAGGACACATTTGATATTCTTAACAAATATGGCATGACATGTGCAAACATTGAATACTAGAAACGTACATTAACATTGGTTAAGGTTTCTCCAATGGCTTATTTTCCGATGATCCATGATATGTGTAAATTGTATAGAACAATTCATTTGTTGACCATGGTATAGTATTAGATCTTTTACCTTTTTCAATTTTAAGAAAAATCAAGGAAAAGTAAGGCTAGCTATTAGTTTTTTTGTGAGAAGAAACCGAAATAATATTAAAAATAAGTACTGGTACACTGCCACCCCAAAAAATTAAGAAATTACAAATAGCACCATGGGGAACCAATCTAGCCATATCACCAACGAAGGATGAGGGCGCACTGCCGCTCCTTACCGGCGAAACCCTTGGTTGTGCGCATAGATTAAAGATGTTGGGAACTCATCCTCGGTCCAGGAGGACCAGCACGCTGGAAATAGGTCAGATTGGAACTGCGTCACCACTTGTGTCGGCTTGTTGAGCGGCGACGATGGAAGCGCCGCCACCAATGAGACCCTACAAATCCGGAGTCACCACGCTCCTAAAAAAGCTCCATGCCCCATGTCGACACAAGAGCATGTGTCATCACAACGGCGAGGCCAGGGCATAAAATCCACCTCGAGTTCGGTATCGTTGCCGCACTAGTCTCGATTGGCTAGCCTGCTACCAGATCTACCAACGACCGCCTCACAACAACCCACCGGAATCGAATCCGAAGCAAATTTATTCCAGGCCACCACCACCATAATCATCAAGACAACAACAATGGAAGGATGACAAGCACATATTGCCATCAACTCCGAGGAGCCGCCATGAAGGTCGCCACCGGTGTGGGAATAGAGTTTAGGCAGATTTATCCGCCCGAACACCGCCCCCACCACCCCAATGATGCACCATTGGAGACAAACCCTAACCCTACCTACTAGGCCTGACGTAGGAACGAGATCCCCCTACCAATAAATTGTACAAGAATAACGAGAAAGAAACCAATGCAAAAACAATCCCCACAAAAATGTATAATCCATGCGGGATTTCCGTATCAACACTTTGAGAAATACCAGACTGATCAAAATGCTCTATGTACAATTATTTTTCTAAAAGAATCTCGAGCATGACCCTGCCACATGTTCTAAATATTATGTAATGAACATCATGGGCAGAAATAGTATGCACTTGATCATGCAATCCGGCCTAATCAATAAATGTACCTGTTGGCTTACCACATCAACCTTTTGCGAATGCTGGAGAGGGAGACGCGGTCAGGTGTAAGTTACATTGAGAACGACAATGAGCAGAGCATCATGCCCTCTCCAATCGGGGAAATGATTGGTTCAAATTATCAGTGTAACTTACACCCACCACATCTCCCTCCTTGGTATTCTCAAATGGACAATTGAAGGACTGCAAGTGTCGACACACCAAAAACTAGATTTTACTAGTGTTGTTAGCTGAATATAGGTCACTTGGAGGTATGAGGAGAGGAACTCCCCTTATATATAGAAAGAAAATGGTTGTAACCCGAAACTTTGAGTTCAACCTTATCCAATTATTCACATTAAGTATGATCCAAGTTTACATTGGTTCCTATTTGATACGATTAAAAAGTTCCAGGCATCAATGAGCGCTAAGATATGAGCAGGAACCTCGCAAAACAAGGGGCTATGGCCCCACAAGGGACCCATGTGCTGGAAAGTGACACCATGCCTCATGGGCCCCACATTGCACCCTAGGCCTTGCCACGTGTTTACATCCTTCTCCTTTGAAACAACCGCAACACCCATATGATTGTGGGTCCTGGTCATCCACTCGGCGCAAGTCATTTTGTCTGGCATTTTGCCTATGTGATCCTATCCTCGTGAAGCATTGCTACAATATTATTGTAAGTGATTTGGCCGTTTCATTCCAAAGGACAAATTTGATATTCTTAACAAATATGGCATGACATGTGCAAACATTGAATACTTGAAACGTACATTAACATTTGTTAAGGTTTCTCCAATGGCTTATTTTCCGATGATCCATGATAGATGTAAATGATATAGAACAATTCATTTTTAGACCATGGTATAGTATCAGATCTTCTACCTATTTCAATTTTTAGAAAAATCAAGGAAAAGTAAGGCTATCTATTAGTTTTATTTGTGAGAAGAAACCCAAATTATATTAAAAATAAGTACTGGTACAACGCCACCCCAAAAAATTAAGAAATTACAAATAGCACCATGGGGAACCAATTTAGCCATACCACCAACGTAGGATGAGGGCGCACCGCCGCTCCTTGCTGGTGAAACCCTTGGTTGTGCGCATTGATTAAAGATGTTGGGAAATCATCCTCGGTCTAGGGGGACCAGCATGCCGGAAATAGGTCAGATTGGAACTGCGTCACCACTTGCGTCGGCTTGTTGAAGGGCAACGATGAAAACGCCGCCACCAACGAGAACCTACAAATCCGGAGTCACCACGCTCTTACAAAAGCTCCATGCCCCCATGTCGACACAAGAGCATGTGTCATGACAACGGAAGGACCAGTCTCGATTAGTTAGCTTGCTACCAGATATACCAACAACCGCCTCACAACAACCCACTAGAATCGAATCTGAAGCAAATTTATTCCATCCCACCACCACCATAATCATCAAGACAACAACGATGGAAGGACGACAAGCACATATTGCCATCAACTCCGAGGAGCCGCCATGAAGGTTGCCACCAGTGTGGGAATAGAGTTTAGGCAGATTTATCTGCCCGAACGCCGCCCCCACCACCACAATGATGCACCATGGCAGACAAACCCTAACCCTACCTACTAGGCCTAACAGACGAACGAGATCCCCCTACCAATAAATCGTACAAGAATAACGAGAAAGAAACCAACACAAAAACAATCCCCACAAAAATGTATATTCCACACGGAATTTCCGTATCAACACTTTGAGAAATACCAGTCTAAACATAATGCTCTATGTACAATTTTTTTTTCTAAAAGAATCTCGAGCATGACCCTGCACATGTTCTTAATATTATATAATGAACATCATGGGCAAAAATAGTATGCACTTGCTCATGCAACCCTAATCAATAAACGTACCCATTGGCTTACCATATCAAGCTTTTGCGAATGCTGGAGAGGAAAACGCTGTCAGGTGTAAGTTACATTGAGAACGACAATCAGTAGCACATCATGCCTTCTCCAATCGGCAAAATGATCGGTTCAAATTCTCAATGTAAATTACACCCACCACATCTCCCTCCTCCGTATTCTCAAATGGAGAATTGAAGGACTCGGTACTGCAAGTGTCAAGCTTTAAACACACCAAAAACTAGATTTCACTAGTGTTGTTGGCTTAATATAGGACACTTGGAGGTATAAGGATAGGAACTCCCCTTATATATAGAAAGAAAATGGTTGTAACCCGAAACTTTGAGTTCATCCTTATCCAATTATTCACATCAAATACGATCCAAGTTTACATTGGTTCCTATTTGATTTGATTAAAAAGCTCCAGGCATCAACAAGTGCTAAGACATGAGCAGGAACCGTGCAAAACAAGGGGCTATGGCCCCACAAGGGACCCATGTGCTGGGATGTGCCACCATGCCTCAGGGGCCCCACATTGCACCCTAGGCCTTGCCACGTCTTTACATCCTTCTCCTTTGAAACAAATGCAACAGCCATATGATGGTGGGTCCGGGTCATCCACCCGGCGCAAGTCATTTTGTCTGGCATTTGGCCTATATGATCCTATCCTCGTCAAGCATTGTTACAATATTATTGGAAGTGATTTGGTTGTTTCATTCCAAAGGACACATTTGATAGTCTTAACAAATATGGCATGACATGTGCAAACATTGAATACTAGAAACGTACATTAACATTGGTTAAGGTTTCTCCAATGGCTTATTTTCCGATGATCCATGATATGTGTAAATTGTATAGAACAATTCATTTGTTGACCATGGTATAGTATCAGATCTTTTACCTTTTTCAATTTTAAAAAAAAATCGAGGAAAAGTAAGGCTAGCTATTTTTTTTGTGAGAAGAAACCGAAATAATATTAAAAATAAGTACTGGTACACTGCCACCCCAAAAAATTAAGAAATTACAAATAGCACCATGGGGAACCAATCTAGCCATACCACCAACGAAGGATGAGGGCGAACCGCCGCTCCTTGCCGGTGAAACCCTTGGTTGTGCGCATAGATTAAAGATGTTGAGAACTCATCCTCGTTCGAGGAGGACCAGCATGCCGGAAATAGGTTAGAATGGAACTGCGTCACCACTTGTGTCGGCTTGTTGAACGACGACGACGAAAGCGCCGCCACCAACGAGAACCTACAAATCCGGAGTCACCATGCTCCTACAAAAGCTCCATGCCCCCATGTCGACACAAGAGCGTGTGTCATCACAACGGCGCAACCAGGGCATAAAATCCACCTCGAGTTCGGTATCGTCGCCGCACCAGTCTCGATTGGTTAGCCTGCTACCAGATCTACCAACGACCGCCTCACAACAACCCACCGGAATCTAATCAGAAGCAAATTTATTACACGCCACCACCACCATAATCATCAAGACAACAACGATGGAAGGACGACAAGCACATATTGCCATCAACAATGAGGTGCAGCCATGAAGGTCGCCATCGGTGTGGGAATAGAGTTTAGGCAGATTTATCCACCTGAATGCCGCCCCCACCACCCCAACGATGCACCAAATGCTAACCGTTCCTACTAGGCCTGATGGAGGAACGACATCCCCCTACCAATAAATCGTACAAGAATAACGAGAAAGAAACCAACGCAAAAACAATCCCCACAAAAATGTATATTCCACACGAGATTTCCGTATCAACACTTTGAGAAATACCAGTCTGATCATAATGCTCTATGTACAATTATTTTTCTAAAAGAATCTCGAGCATTACCCTGCCACATGTTCTTAATATTATGTAATGCACATCATGGGCAAAAATATTATGCACTTGATCATGCAATCCTAATCAATAAATGTACCTGTTGGCTTACCACATCAAGCTTTTGCGAATGCTGGAGAGGGAGACGCGGTCAGGTGTAAGTTACATCGAGAACGACAATGATCAGAACATCACGCCTTCTCCTATCGGCGAAATGATTGGTTCAAATTCTCATTGTAACTTACAACCACCACATCTCCCTCCTCGGTATTCTCAAATGGACAATCGAATGACTCGGTACTGCAAGTGTCGTGTTTTAGACACATCGAAAACTAGATTTTACTAGTGTTCTTGGCTGAATATAGGTCACTTGGAGGTATGAGGAGAGGAACTCCCCTTATATATAGAAAGAAAATGGTTGTTACCCGACACTTTGAGTTCATCATTATCCAATTATTCACATTAAGTACGATCCAAGTTTACACTGGTTCCTTTTGATTCGATTAAAAAGCTCCAGGCATCAATGAGCGCTAAGATATGAGCAGGAACCGCGCAAAACAAGGGGCTATGGCCCAACAAGCGACCCATGTGCTGGGATTTGCCACCATGCCTCATGGGCCCCACATTGCACCTAGGCCTTGCCACGTTTTTACATCCTTCTCCTTTGAAACAACCGCAACACCCATATGATGGTGGGTCCGGGTCATCCACCCGGTGCAAGTCATTTTGTCTGGCATTTTGCCTATGTGATCCTATCCTCGTCAAGCATTGCTACATTATTGTTGTAAGTGATTTGGTCGTTTCATTCCAAAGGACACATTTGATATTCTTAACAAATATGGCATGACATGTGCAAACATTGAATACTAGAAACGTACATTAACATTGGTTAAGGTTCCTCCAATGGCTTATTTTCGAATGATCCATGATAGATGTAAATGACATAGAACAGTTCATTTGTTGACCATGGTATAGTATCAGATCTTCTACCTTTTTGAATTTTAAGAAACATCAAGGAAAATTAATGCTAGCTAATAGTTTTTTGTGTGCGAAGAAACCCAAATTATATTTAAAATAAGTGCTGGTACAACGCCATCCCAAAAAAATAAGAAATTACAAATAGCACCATGGGGAACCAATCTAGTCATACCACCAACGTAGGATGAGGGCGCACCGCCGCTCCTAGCCGGTGAAACCCTTGGTTGTGCGCATAGATTAAAGATGTTGGGAACTCATCCTCGGTCTAGGAGGACCAGCATGTCGGAAATAGGTCAGATTGGAACTGTGTCACCACTTGCGTCGGCTTGTTGAACGGCGACGATGGAAGCGCCGCCACCAATGAGAACCTACAAATCCAAAGTCACCACGCTCCTACAAAAGCTCCATTCCCCCATGTCGACACAAGAGCATGTGTCATCACAATGGCGGGGTCAGGGCATAAAATCCACCTCGAGTTCGGTATCATCGCCGCACCAGAATCGATTGGTTAGCCTGCTACCAGATCTACCAACGACTGCCTCACAACAACCCACCGAAATCGAATCCGAAGAAAATTTATTCCACGCCACCACCGCCATAATCATCAAGACAACAACAATGGAAGGACGACAAGCACATATTTCCATAACCTCTGAGGAGCCGCCATGAAGGTTGCCACCGGTGTGGCAATAGAGTTTAGGCAGACTTATCCGCCCGAACGCCGCCCCCACCACCCCAGCGACGCACCACGACAGACAAACCCTAACCCTACCTACTAGGCCTGACAAAGGAACGAGATCCCCCTACCAATAAATCATACAAGAATAACGAGAAAGAAACCAACGCAAAAACAATCCCTGCAAAAATGTATATTCCACGCAGGATTTCCGTACAACACTTTGAGAAATGCCAGTCTGATCAAAATGCTCTATGTACAATTATTTTTCTGAAAGAATGTCGAGCATGACCCTGCCACATGTTCTTAATATTATTTAATGAACATCATGGTTAAAAATAGTATGCACTTGATCATGCAATCCTAATCAATAAATGTACCCGTTGGCTTACCACATCAAGCTTTTGTGAATGCTGAAGAGGGAGACACGGTCAGGTTTAAGTTACATTGAGAACGACAATGAGCAAAGCACCATGCCTTCTCCAATCGGTGAAATGATTGGTTCAAATTCTCAATGTAACTTACACCCACCACATCTCCCTCCTCGGTGTTCTCTAATGGACAATTGAAGGACTCGGTACTGCAAGTGTCAAGCTTTAGACACACAAAAAACTAGATTTTACTAGTGTTGTGGGCTGAATATAGGTCACTTGGAGGTATGAGGAGAGGAACTCCCCTTATATATAGAAAGAAAATGGTTGTAACCCGAAACTTTGAGTTCATCCTTATCCAATTATTCACATTAAGTACGATCCAAGTTTAAATTGGTTCCTATTTGATCCGATTAAAAAGCTCCAGGTATCTATGAGCGCTATGATATGAGCAGGAACCGCGCAAAAAAAGGGGCTATGGCCCCACAAGGGACCCATGTGCTGGGATGTGCCACCATGCCTCAGGGGCCCCACATAGCACCCTAGGCCTTGCCACATGTTTACATCCTTCTCCTTGGAAACAACCGCAACACCCATATGATGGTGGGTCCGGGTCATCCACCCGGCGCAAGTCATTTTGTCTCGCATTTTGCCTATGTGATCCTATCCTCGTCAAGCATTTCTACAATATTATTGTAAGTAATTTGGCCGTTTCATTCCAAAGTACACATTTGATATTCTTAACAAATATGGCATGACATGTGCAACCATTGAATACTAGAAACGTACATTAACATTGGTTTAGGTTTCTCCAATGGCTTGTTTTCCGATGATCCATGATAGATGTAAATGATATAAAACAATTCATTTGTTGACCATGGTATAGTATCAGATCTTCTACCTTTTTGAATTTTAAGAAAAATCAAGGAAAAGTAAGGCTAGCTATTAGTTTTTTTTGTATTGGTACAACGCCACCCCAAAAAATTAAGAAATTACAAATAGCACCATGGGGAACTAATCTAGCCATACCACCAACGTAGGATGAGGGCACACCGCCGCTCCTTGCCGGTGAAACCCTTGGTTGTGCGAATAGATTAAAGATGTTGGGAACTCATCCTCGGTCCAAGAGGACCAGCATGCCGGAAATAGGTCAGATTGGAACTGCGTCACCACTTGCGTTGGCTTGTTGAACAGTGACGATGGAAGCGCCGCCACCGACAAGACCCTACAAATCCAGAGTCATCACGCTCCTACAAAATCTCCATGCCCCCATGTCGACACCAGAGCGCGTGTCATCACAACGGCAGGGCCAGGGCATAAAATCCACCTCGAGTTCGGTATCGTCACCGCACCAGTCTCGATTGGTTAGCCTGCTACCAGATCTACCAACGACCGCCTCAAAACAACCCACCGAGATGGAATCCGAAGCAAATTTATTCCACGCCACCACCACCATAATCATGAAGACAACAACGATGGAAGGACGACAAGCACATATTGCCATCAACTCTGAGGAGCCGCCATGAAGGTTGCCACCTGTGTGGGAATAGAGTTTAGGCAGATCTATCCACTCGAACGCCGCCCCCACCACCCCAATGATGCACCATGGCAGACAAACCCTAATCCTACCTAGTAGGCCTGACCAAGGAACGAGATCCCCTACCAATAAATCGTACAAGAATAACGAGAAAGAAACCAACGCAAAAACAGTCCCCACAAAAATGTATATTCCACGCGGGATTTCTGTATCAACACGTTGACAAATACCAGTCTGATCATAATGCTCTATGTACAATTATTTTTCGAAAATAATCTCGAGCATGACCCTACCACATGTTCTTAATATTATGTAATGAACATCATGGGCAAAAATAGTATGCACTTGATCATGCAATCCTAATCAATAAATGTACCCTTTGGCTTACCACATCAAGCTTTTGCGAATGCTGGAGAGGGAGACCCGGTCAGGTGTAAGTTACATCGAGAACGAAAATGAGCAGAACATCACGCCTTCTCCAATCGGCGAAATGATTGGTTCAAATTCTCAATGTAACTTACACCCACCATATCTCCCTCCTTGGTATTTTCAAATGGACAATTGAAGGACTCGGTACTACAAGTGTCAAGCTTTAGACAAACCAAAAACTAGATTTTACTAGTGTTGTTGGCTGAATGTAGGTCACTTGGAGGTATGAGGATCGGAACTCCCCTTATATATAGAAAGAAAATGGTTGTAACCCGAAACTTTGAGTTCATCCTTATCCAATTATTCACATTAAGTACGATCCAAGTTTACATTGATTCCTATTTGATTCGATTAAAAAGCTCCAGGCATCAATGAGCGCTAAGATATGTGCAGGAACCGCGCAAAACAAGGGGCTATGGCCCACAAGCGACCCATGTGCTGGGATGTGCCACCGTGCCTCATGGGCCCCACATTGCACCCTAGGCCTTGCCACGTTTATACATCCTTCTCCTTTGAAACAACCGCAACACCCATATGATGGTGGGTCCGGGTCATCCACCCGGTGCAAGTCATTTTGTCTGGCATTTTGCCTATGTGATCCTATCCTCGTCAAGCATTGCTACATTTATTGTAAGTGATTTGGCCGTTTCATTCCAAAGGACACATTTGATATTCTTAACAAATATGGCATGACATGTGCAAACATTGAATACTAGAAACGTACATTAACATTGGTTAAGGTTCCTCCAATGGCTTATTTTCGAATGATCCATGATAGATGTAAATGATGTAGAACAATTCATTTGTTGACCATGGTATATTATCAGAGACTTTACCTTTTTGAATTTTAAGAAAAATCAAGGAAAAGTAAGGCTAGCTATTAGTTTTTTTTGTGAGAAGAAACCCAAATTATATTAAAAATAAGTACTGGTACAACGCCACCCCCAAAAATTAAGAAATTACAAATAGCACCATGGGGAACCAATCTAGCCATACCACCAACGTAGGATGAGGGCGCACCGCCGCTCCTTGCCAGCGAAACCCTTGTTGTGCGCATAGATTAAAGATGTTGGGAACTCATCCTCGGTCCAGGAGGACCAGCATGGCGGAAATAGGTCAGATTGGAACTGCGTGACCACTTGCATCGGCTTTTTAAACGGCGACGATGAAAGCGCCGCCACCAACGAGAACATACAAATCCAAAGTCACCACGCTCCTACAAAAGCTCCATGCCCCCATGTCGACACAAGAGCGTGTGTCATCACAACAGCGGGGCCAGGGAATAAAATCAACCTCGAGTTCGGTATCGTCGCCGCACCAGTCTCGATTGGCTAGTCTGCTACCAGATCTACCAACGACCGCCTCACAACAAACCACCAGAATTGAATCCGAAGACAATTTATTCCACGCCACCACCACCATAATCATCAAGACAACAATGATGGAAGGGCGACAAGCACATATTGCCATCAACTTTGAGGAGCCGCCATGAAGGTCACCGCCGGTGTGGAAATAGAGTTTTGGCAGATTTATCCGCCCGAACGCCGCCCCCACCACCCCAACGACGCACCAAGGCAGACAAACCCTAACCCTACCTACTAGGCCTGGCGGAGGAATGAGATCCCCCTACCAATAAATTGTACAAGAATAATGAGAAAGAAACCAAAACAAAAACAATCCCCACAAAAATGTATATTCCATGCAGGATTTCCGTATCAACACTTTGACAAATACCAGTCTGATCATAATGCTCTAATTACAATTATTTTTCTAAAAGAATGTCGAGCATGATCCTGCCACATGTTCTTAATAATATGTCGTGAACATCATGAGCAAAAACAGTATGCACTTGATCATGCAATCGTAATCACTAAATGTACCAGTTGGCTTACCACATCAAGCTTTTGCAAATGCTGGAGAGGGAGACGCGGTCAGGTTTAAGTTACATCGAAAATGATAATGAGCAGAACATCACGCCTTCTCCAATCGGCGAAATGATTTGTTCAAATTCTCAATGTAACTTACACGAAACACATCTCCCTCCTCGGTATTCTCAAATGGACAATTGAATGACTCGGTACTACAAGTGTCAAGCTTTAGACACACCAAAAACTAGATTTTACTAGTGTTGTTGGCTGAATTTAGGTCACTTGGAGGTATGAGGAGAGGAACTCCCGTTATATGTAGAAAGAAAATGGTTGTATCCCAAAATTTCAAGCTCATCCTTATCCAATTATTCACATTAAGTACGATCCAAGTTTACATTGGTTCCTATTTGATTCGATTAAAAAGCTCCAAGCATCAATGAGCGCTAAGATATGAGCAGGAACCGCCCAAAACAAGGGGCTATGGCCCCCCAAGCGACCCATGTGCTGGGATGTGCCACCATGCCTCATGGGACCCACATTGCGCCCTAGGCCTTGCCACGTGTTTACATCCTTCTCCTTTGAAACAACCGCAACACCCATATGATGGTGGGTCCGGGTCATCCACCCGGCGCAAGTCATTTTGTATGGCATTTGGCCTATGTGATCCTATCCTCGTCAAGCATTGCTACAATATTATTGTAAGTGATTTGGCCGTTTCATTCCAAAGGACACATTTGATATTCTTAACAAATATGGCATGACATGTGCAAACATTGAATACTAGAAACGTACATTAACATTGGTTAAGATTTCTCCAATGGCTTTTTTTTTCCGATGATCCATGATATGTGTAAATTGTATAGAACAATTCATTTGTTGACCATGGTATAGTATCAGATCTTCTACCTTTTTCAATTTTAAGAAAAATCAAGGAAAAGTAAGGCTAGCTATTAGGTTTTTATTGTGAGAAGAAACCCAAATTATATTAAAAATAAGTACTGGTACAATGCCACCCCAAAAATTTAAGAAATTACAAATAGCACCATGGGGAACCAATGTAGCCATACCACCAATGTAGGATGAGGGCGCACCGCCGCTCCTTACCAGCGAAACCCTTGGTTGTGCGCATAGATTAAAGATGTTGGGAACTCATCCTCGGTCCAAGAGGACCAGCATGCCGGAAATAGGTCAGGTTGGAACTGCGTGACCACTTGCGTCGGCTTGTTGAGCGGCGACGATGGAAGCGTCGCCACCAATGAGACCATACAAATCCGAAGTCACCACGCTCCTACAAAAGCTCCATGCCTCCAAGTCAACACAAGAGCGTGTGCCATCTCAACGGCGGGGCCAGGGCATAAAATCCACCTCGAGTTCGATATCATCGCCGCACCAGTCTCGATTGGTTAGCCTACTACCAGATCTACCAACGACCGCCTCACAACAACCAAGCGGAATCGAATCCGAAGAAAATTTATTCCACGTCACCACCACCATAATCATCAAGACAACAACGATGGAAGGACGACAAGCATATATTGCCATCAACTATGAGGAGTCGCCATGAAGGTCCCCACTAGTGTGGGAATAGAGTTTAGGCAGATTTATCTGCCTGAATGCCGCCCCCACCACCCCAATGATGCACCACGGCAAATAAACCCTAACCCTACCTACTAGGCCTGACGGAGGAATGAGATCCCCCTACCAATAAATCGTACAAGAATAATGAGAAAGAAACCAATGCAAAAACAATCTCAACAAAAATGTATATTCCACGCAGGATTTCCGTATCAACACTTTGAGAAATACAATTCTGCTCATAATGCTCTATGTACAATTATTTTTCTAAAAGAATCTCGAGCATGACCCTGCCACATGTTCTTAATATTATGTAATGAATATCCTGGGTAAAAATAGTATGCACTTGATCATGCAATCCTAATCAATAAATGTACCCATTGGCTTACTATATCAAGCTTTTGTGAATGCTGGAGAGGGAGACGCGGTCAGGTGTAAGTTACATCGAAAACGACAATGAGCAGAGCATCACGCCTTCTCCAATCGGTGAAATGATTGGTTCAAATTCTCAATGTAACTTACACCCACCACATTTCCCTCCTCGGTATTCTCAAATGGATAATTGAAGGACTCGGTACTGCAAGTGTCAAGCTTTAGACACACCAAAAACTAGATTTTACTAGTGTTGTTGGCTGAATACAGGTCACTTGGAGGTATGAGGATAGGAACTCCCCTTATATATAGAACGAAAATGGTTGTAACCCGAAACTTTGAGTTCATACTTATCCAATTATTCACATTAAGTATGATCCAAGTTTACATTGGTTCCTATTTGATTCGATCAAAAAGCTCCAGGCATCAATGAGCGCTAATATATGAGCAGGAACCGCACAAAACAAGCGCCTATGGCCCCACAAGGGACCCATATGTTGGGATGTGCCACCATGCCTCATGGGCCCCACATTGCACCCTATGCCTTGCCACGTGTTTACATCCTTCTCCTTTGAAACAACCGCAACACCCATATGATGGTGGGTCCGCGTCAACCAACCGGCACAAGTCATTTTGTCTAGCATTTGGCCTATATGATCCTATCCTCGTCAAGCATTGCTACAATATTATTGGAAGTGATTTGGTTGTTTCATTCCAAAGTACACATTTTATATTCTTAACAAATATGGCATGACATGTGCAAACATTGAATACTAGAAACGTACATTAACATTGGTTAAGGCTTCTCCAATGGCTTATTTTCCGATGATCCATGATAGATGTAAATGATA
Source organism: Triticum aestivum (assembly GCF_018294505.1). Taxonomy (NCBI): domain Eukaryota; kingdom Viridiplantae; phylum Streptophyta; class Magnoliopsida; order Poales; family Poaceae; genus Triticum; species Triticum aestivum. Next base: position 20,304,214 of record NC_057810.1, read on the forward strand.
TAGAACAATACATTTGTTGACCATGGTATAGTATCCGATCTTCTACCATTTTGAATTTTATGAAAATATAGGAAAAGTAAGGTTAGCTATTAGTTTTTTTGTGAGAAGAAACCCAATTATATTAAAAATAAGTAATGGTACAACGCCACCCCAAAAAGTTAAGAAATTATAAATAGAACCATGGGGAACCAATCTAGCCATACCACCAACGTAGGATGAGGGTGCACCGCTGCTCCTTGCCGGTGAAACCCTTGGTTGTGCACATAGATTAAAGATGTTGGGAACTCATCCTCGTTCCAGGAGGACCAGCATGCCGGAAATAGGTCAGATTGGAACTGCGTCACCACTTGCGTCGGCTTGTTGAACGACAACGATGAAAGACCGTTGGCTTACCACATCAAGCTTTCGCGAATGCTAGAGAGGGAGACGCGGTCAGGTGTAAGTTACATCGAGAATGACAATGATCAGAACATCACGCCTTCTCCAATCGACGAAATGATTGGTTCAAATTCTCAATGTAACTTACACCCACCACATCTCCCTCCTCGGTATTCTCAAATGGAAAATTGAGTGACTCGGTACTGCAAGTGTCAAGCTTTAGACACACAAAAAAACTAGAATTTACTAGTGTTGTTGGCTGAATATAGGTCACTTGGAGGTATGAGAAGAGGAACTCCCCTTATATGTAGAAAGAAAATGGTTGTCATCCGAAACTTTGAGTTCATCCTTATCCAATTATTCACATTAAGTACGATCCAAGTTTACATTGGTTCCTATTTGATTTGATTAAAAAGCTCCAGGCATCAATGAGCGCTAAAATATGTGCAGGAACCACGCAAAACAAGGGGCTATGGCCCCACAAGGGACCCATGTGCTGGGATGTGCCACCATGCCTCAGGGACCCCTCATTGCACCCCAGGCCTTGCCACGTGTTTACATCCTTCTCCTTTGAAACAACGAAAACACCGATATGAGGGTGGGTCCGCGTCATCCACCCGGTGCAAGTCATTTTGTCTGGCATTTGGCCTATGTGATCCTATCCTCGTCAAGCATTGCTACAATATTATTGTAAGTGATTTGGCTGTTTCATTCCAAAGTACACATTTGATATTCTTAACAAATATGGCATGGCATGTGCAAATATTGAATACTAGAAACGTACATTAACATTGGTTAAGGTTTCTCCAATGGCTTATTTTCCGATGATCCATGATAGATGTAAATGATATAGAACAATCATCTGTTTACCATGGTATAGTATCAGATCTTCTACCATTTTGAATTTTAAGAAAAATCAAGGAAAAGTTAGGCTAGCTATTTTTTTTTGAGAAGAAACCCAAATTATATTAAAAATAAGTAAAGGTACAACGCCACCCCAAAAAATTAAGAAATTACAAATAGCACCATGGGGAACCAATCTAGCCATACCACCAACGTAGGATGAGGGCGCACCGCTGCTCCTTCCCGGTGAAACCCTTGGTTATGCGCATAGATTAAAGATGTTGGGAACTCATCCTCGTTCCAGGAGGACCAGCATGCCGGAAATAGGTCAGGTTGGAACTGCGTCACCACTTGCGTCGGCTTGTTGAACGACAACGATGAAAGCGCCGCCACCAACGAGAACCTACAAATCCGGAGTCACCACGCTCCTACAAAAGCTCCATGCCCCCATGTCGACACAAGAGCGTGTGTCATCACAACGGCGGGACCAGGGCATAAAATCCACCTCGAGTTCGGTATCGTCGCCTTACCCATCCTGATTGGTTAGCCTGCTACCAGATCTACCAACGACCGCCTCACGACAACCCACCGGAATCGAATCCGAAGCAAATTTATTACATGCCACCACCACCATAATCATCAAGACAACAATGATGGAAGGACGACAAGCACATATTGCCATCAACAATGAGGTGCCCCCATGAAGGTCGCCACCGATGTGGGAATAGAGTTTAGGCAGATTTATCCACCCGAATACCGCCCCCACCCGAACGACGCACCACGGCAGACATACGCTAACCCGTCCTACTAGGCCTGATGGAGGAACGAGACCCCCCTACCAACAAATCGTACAAGAATAACGAGAAAGAAACCAACGCAAAAACAATCCCCACAAAAATGTATATTCCACGCGGGATTTCCGTATCAACACTTTGAGAAATACCATTCTGATCATAATGCTCTATGTACAATTATTTTTCTAAAAGAATCTCGAGCATGACCCTGCCACATGTTCTTAATATTATGTAATGAACATCATGGGCAAAAATAGTATGTACTTGATCATGCAATCCTAATCAATAAATGTACCCATTGGCTTACCACATCAAGCTTTTGCGAATACTAGAAAGGGAGACGTAGTCAGGTGTAAGTTACATTGAGAACGACAATGAACAGAGCATCACGCCTTCTCCAATCGGTGAAATGATTGGTTTAAATTCTCAAGGTAACTTACACCCACCACATCTCCCTCCTCGGTATTCTCAAATGGATAATTGAAGGACTCGGTACTGCAAGTGTCAAGCTTTAGACACACCAAAAACTAGATTTTTACTAGTGTTGTTGGCTGAATATAGGTCACTTGGAGGTATGAGGATAAGAACTTCCCTTATATATAGAAAGAAAATGTTGTAACCCGAAACTTTGAGTTCATCCTTATCCAATTATTCACATTAAGTACGATCCAAGTTTACATTGGTTCCTATTTGATTCGATTAAAAAGCTCCAGGCATCAATGAGCGCTAAGATATGAGCAGGAACCGCACAAAACAAGGGGCAATGGACCCATGTGCTGGGATGTGCCACCATGCCTCATGGGCCCCACATTGCACCCTAGGCCTTGCCACGTGTTTACATCCTTCTCCTTTGAAACAACTGCAACACCCATATGATGGTGGATCTGGGTCATCCACCCGGCGCAAGTCATTTTTTCTGGCATTTGGCCTATGTGATCCTATCCTCGTCAAGCGAAGCTACAATATTATTGTAAGTGATTTGGCCGTTTCATTCCAAAGGACACATTTGATATTCTTAACAAATATGGCATGACATGTGCAAACATTGAATACTAGAAACGTAAGTTAACATTGGTTAAGGTTTCTCCAATGGCTTATTTTCCGATGATCCTTGATAGATGTAAATTGGATAGAACAATTCATTTGTTTACCATGGTATAGTATCAGATCTTCTACCTTTTTAAATTTAAGAAAAATCAAGGAAAAGTAAGGCTAGCTATTAGTTTTTGTTCTCAGAAGAAACCCAAGTTATATCAAAAATAAGTACTAGTACAATGCCACCTCAAAATATTAAGAAATTACAAATGGCACCATGGGGACCCAATCTAGCCATACCACCAACATAGGATGAGGGCCCACCGCCGCTCCTTACCGGCGAAACCCTTGGTTGTGCGCATAGATTAAAGATGTTGGGAACTCATCCTCGGTCTAGGAGGACCAGCATGCTGGAAATAGGTCAGATTGGAACTGCGTGACCACTTGCGTCGGCTTGTTGTTTGGCGACGATGAAAGCGCCGCCACCAATGAGAACCTACAAATCCGAAGTCACCACACTCCTCCAAAAGCACCATGCCCCCATGTCGACACAAGAGCATGTGTCATCACAACGGCGGGGCCAGGGCATAAAATCCACCTCGAGTTCAGTATCGTCGCCGCAGCAGTCTCGATTGGTTAGCCTGCTACCAGATCTACCAACCACCGCCTCACAACAACCCACCAGAATCAAATCCGAAGCAAATTTGTTCCACGCCACCACCACCATAATCATCAAGACAACAACGATGGAAGGACGACAAGCACATATTGCCATCAACTCTGAGGAGCCGCCATGAAGGTCGCCACCGGTGTGGGAATAGAGTTTAGGCAGATTTATCCGCCCGAACGCTGCCCCCACAACCCCAGCGGCGCACCACGGCAGACAAGCCCTAACCCTACCTACTAGGCCTGACAGAGGAACGAGATCCCCCTACCAATAAATCGTACAAGAATAACGAGAAAGAAACCAACGCAAAAACAATCCCCGTAAAAATGTATATTCCACGCGGGATTTCCGTGTCAACACTTTGAGAAATACCAGTCTGATCAAAATGCTCTATGTACAATTAGTTTTCTAAAAGAATCTTGAGCATGACCCTGCCACATGTTCTTAATATTATGTAATGAACATCATGGGCAAAAATAGTATGCACTTGATCATGCAATCCTAATCAATAAATGTACCCGTTGGCTTACCACATCAAGCTTTTGCGAATGCTGGAGAGGGAGACGCGGTCAGGTGTAAGTTACATTGAGAACGACAATCACCAAAGCATCACGCCTTCTCCAATCGGCGAAATGATTGGTTCAAATTCTCAATGTAACTTACAACCACCACATCTCCCTCCTCGGTATTCTCAAATGGACAATTTAAGGACTCGGTACTGCAAGTGGCAAGCTTTAGACACACCAAAAACTAGATTTTACTAGTGTTGTTGGCTGAATATAGGTCACTTGGAGGTATGACGAGAGGAACTCCCCTTATATATAGAAATAAAATGGTTGTAACCCGAAACTTTGAGTTCATCCTTATCTAATTATTCACATTAAGTACGATCCAAGTTTACATTGTTTCCTATTTGATTCGATTAAAAAGCTCCAGGCATCTATGAGCGCTAAGAAATGAGCAGGAACCGGGCAAAACAAGGGGCTATGGCCCCACAAGGGACCCATGTGCTGGTATGTGCCACCATGCCTCATGGGCCCCATATTGCACCCTAGGCCTTGCCAGCGTGTTTACATCCTTCTTCTTTGAAACAACCGCAACACCCATATGATGGTGGGTCCGGGTCACCCACCCGGCGCAAGTCATTTTGTCTGGCATTTGGCCTATGTCATCCTATCCTCGTCAAGCATTGCTACAATATTATTGTAAATGATTTTGGGCGCTTCATTCCAAAGGACACATTTGATATTCTTAACAAATATGGCATGACATGTGCAAACACTGAATACTAGGTACGTACATTAACATTGGATAAGTTTTCTCCAATGGCTTATTTTCTGATGATCCATGATAGATGTAAATGATATAGAACAATTCATTTGTTGACCATGATATAGTATCAGATCTTCTATCAGTTTGAATTTTAAGAAAAATCAAGGAAAAGTAAGGCTAGCCATTAGTTTTTTTTGTGAGAAGAAACCCAAATTATATTAAAAATAAGTAATGGTACAACGCCACCCCTAAAAATTAAGAAATTACAAATAGCACGATGGGGAACCAATCTAGCCATACCACCAACGTAGGATGAGGGCGCACCGCTGCTCCTTGCCGATGAAACGCTTGGTTGTGCGCATAGATTAAAGATGTTGGGAACTCATCCTTGTTCCAGGAGGACCAGTATGCCGGAAATAGGTCAGATTGGAACTGCGTAACCACTTGCGTCGACTTGTTGAACATCGACGATGAAAGCGCCGCCACCAACGAGAACCTACAAATTCGGAGTCACCATGCTCCTACAAAAGCTCCATGCCCCCATGTCGACACAAGAGGGTGTGTCATCACAATGGTGAGGCCAGGGTGTAAAATCCACCTCGAGTTCGGTATCGTCGCCGCACCAGTCTTCACTGGTTAGGCTGCTACCAGATCTACCAACGACCTCCTCACAACAACCCACCGGAATCGAATCCGAAGCAAATTTATTCCACACCACCAGCACCATAATCATCAAGACAAGAATGATGGAAACACGACAAGCACATATTGCCATCAACTCTAAGGAGCCACCATGAAGGTTGCCACCGGTGTGGGAATAGAGTTTAGGCATATTTATCCACCCGAACGCTTCCCCCACCACCCCAACGACGCACCACGACAGACAAACCCTAACCCTACCTACTAGGCCTGATGGAGGAACGAGATCCCCCTACCAATAAATCGTACGAGAATAACGAGAAAGAAACCAACGCAAAAACAATCCCCACAAAAATGTATAATCCATGCGGGATTTCCGTATCAACACTTCGACAAATACCAGTCTGATCGTAATGCTCTATGTACAATTATTTTTCTAAAAGAATCTCGAGCATGACCCTGCCACATGTTCTTAATATTAGGTAATGAACATCATGGGCAAAAATAGTATGCACGTGATCATGCTGTCCTAATCAATAAATGTATCCATTGGGTTACCACATCAAGCTTTTGTGAATGCTGGAGAGGGAGACGCGGACAGGTGTAAGTTACATTGACAACGACAATGAGTAGAACATCATGCCTTCTCCAAACGGCAAAATGATTGGTTCAAATTCTCAATGTAACTTAAACCCACCACATCTCCCTCCTCGGTATTCTCAAATGGACAATTGAAGGACTCGGTACTGCAAGTGTCAAGCTTTAGACACACCAAAACCTAGATTTTACTAGTAATGTTGGCTGAATAGAGGTCACTTGGAGGTATGAGGAGAGGAACTCCCCTTATATATAGAAAGAAAATGGTTCTAACCCGAAACTTTGAGTTCATCCTTATCCAATTATTTACATTAAGTACGATCCAAGTTTACATTGGTTCCTATTTGATTCGATTAAAAAGCTCCAGGCATCAATGAGCGCTAAGATATGAGCAGGAACCGCGCAAAACTAGGGGCTATGGCCCCACAAGGGACCCATGTGCTGGGATGTGCCACCATGCCTCAGGGGCCCCACATTGCAACCTAGGCCTTGCCACGTGTTTACATCCTTCTCCTTTGAAACAACCACAACACTGATATGATGGTGGGTCTGGGTCATCCACTCGGCGCAACTCATTTTGTCTGGCATTTGGCCTATGTGATCCTATCCTCGTCAAGCATTGCTACAATTTTATAGTAAGTGATTTGGCCGTTTCATTCCAAAGTACGCATTTGATATTCTTAATAAATAAGTCATCACATGTGTAAACATTGAATACTAGAACTGTACATTAACATTGGTTAATGTTTCTCCAATGGCTTATTTTCCGATGATCCATGATAGATGTAAATGATATAGAACAATTCATTTGTTGACCATGCTTATAGTATCATATCTTCTAACTTTTTGAATTTTAAGAAAAAACAAGGAAAAGTAAGGCTAGCTATTAGTTTTCTTTTGTGAGAAGAAACCCAAATTGTATTGAAAATAAGTACTGGTACAACGCCACCCCCAAAAATTAAGAAATTACAAATAGCACCATGGGGAACCAATCTAGCCATACCACCAACGTAGGATGAGGGTGCACCGCTGCTCCTTCCCGGTGAAACCCTTGGTTGTGCGCATAGATTAAGGATGCTGGGAACTCATCCTCGGTCCAGGAGGACTAGCATGCCGGATATAGGTCAGATTGGAACTGCGTGACCACTTGCGTCAGCTTGTTGAACGGCGACGATGAAAGCGCCGCGACGAATGAGAACATACAAATTCGGAGTCACCACGCTCCTAAAAAGCTCCATGCCCCCATGTCGACACCAGAGCGCGTGTCATCACAACGGCGGGGCCAGGGCATAAAATTGACCTCGAGTTCGATATCGTCGCCGCACCAGTCTCGATTGGTTAGCCTGCAACCAGATCTACCAATGACCGCATCACAACAACCCACTGGAAACGAATCGGAAGCAAATTTATTCCACGCCACCACCACCATAATCGTCAAGACAACAGCGATGGAAGGACGACAAGCACATATTGCCATCAACTTTGAAGAGCCGCCATGAAGGTCGCCACCAGTGTGGGAATAGAGTTTAGGCAGATTTATTCGCCCGATCGCCGCCCCCACCACCCCAACGATGCACCATGGCAGACAGACCCGAACCCTACTTACTAGGCCTGACGGAGGAACGAGATCCCCCTACCAATAAATCGTATAAGAATAATGAGAAAGAAACCAACGCAAAAACAATCCCCACAAAAATGTATATTCCATGCGGGATTTCCATATCAACACTTTGAGAAATACCAATCTGATCATAATGCTCTATGTACAATTATTTTTCTAAAAGAATATCGAGCATGACCCTGCCACATGTTCTTAATAATATGTAATGAACATCATGGGCAAAAATAGTATGCACTTGATCGTGCAATCCTAATCAATAAATGTACCCATTGGCTTACCACATCTAGCTTTTGCGAATGCTGGAGAGGGAGACGCGGTCAGGTGTAAGTTACATCGAGAACGACGATGAGCAGAACATCATGCCTTCTCCAATCGGTGAAATGATTGGTTCAAATTCTCAATGTAACTTACACCCACCACATCTCCCTCCTCAGTATTCTCAAATGGACAACTGAAGGACTCGTTACTGCAAGTGTCAAGCTTAAGACAAACAAAAAACTAGATTTTACTAGTGTTGTTGGCTGAATATAGGGCACTTGGAGGTATGAGGAGAGGAACTCCCCTTATATATAGAAAGGAAATGGTTGTAACCCGAAACTTTGAGTTCATCCTTATCTAATTATTCACATTAAATACGATCCAAGTTTACATTGGTTCCTATTTGATTGGATTACAAAGTTCCAAGCATCAATGAGCGCTAAGATATGAGGAGGAACCACGCAAAACAAGGGGTTATGGCCCCACAAGGGACCCATGTGCTGGGATGTGCCACCATGCCTCATGGGCCCCACATTGCACCCTAGGCCTTGCCATGTGTTTAAATCCTTCTCCTTTGAAACAACCGCAACACCCATATGATGGTGGGTCCAGATCATCCACCCGGCGCAAGTCATTTTGTCTGGCATTTGTCCTATGTGATCATATCCTCGTCAAGCATTGCTACAATATTATTCTACGTGATTTGACCATTTCATTCCAAAGTACACATTTGATATTCTTAACAAATAAGGCATCACATGTGTAAACATTGAATACTAGAAACGTACATTAACATTGGTTAATGTTTCTCCAATGGCTTATTTTCCGATGATCCATGATAGATGTAAATGATATAGAACAATTCATTTGTTGACCATGTTTATAGTATCATATCTTCTAACTTTTTGAATTTTAAGAAAAAACAAGTAAACGTAAGGCTAGCTATTAGTTTTATTTTGTGAGAAGAAACCCAAATTGTATTGAAAATAAGTACTGGTACAACGCCACCCCAAAAAATTAAGAAATTACAAGTAGCACCATGGGAACCAATCTAGCCATACCACCAACGTAGGATGAGGGTGCACCACTGCTCCCTGCCGGCGAAACCCTTGGTTGTGCGCATAGATTACAGATGCTGGGAACTCATCCTCGGTACAGGAGGACCAGCATGCCAGATATAGGTCAGATTGGAACTGCGTCACCACTTGTGTCGGCTTGTTGAACGGCGATGATGAAAGCGCCGCCACCAATGAGAACCTACAAATCCGGAGTCACCACGCTCCTACAAATGCTCCATGCCCCCATGTCGATACCAGAGCGGGTGTCATCACAATGACGGGGCCAGGGCATAAAATCCACCTCGAGTTTGGTATCATCGCAACACCAATCTCGGTTGGTTAGCCTGCTACCAGATCTACCAACGATCGCCTCAGAACAACCCAACAAAATCGAATCCGAAGCAAATTTATTCCATGCTACCACCACCATAATCATCAAGACAACTTCGATGGAAGGACAAGAAGCACATATTGCCATCAACTCCGGGAGCCGCCATGAAGGTCTCCACCGGCGTGGGAATGGAGTTTAGGCAGATTTATCCGCTCGAATGCCACCCCCACCACCGAAACGACGCACCACGGCAGACAAACCCCAACCCTACCCACTAGGCCTGATGGAGGAACGAGATCCCCCTCCCAATAAATCATACAAGAATAACGAGAAAGAAACCAACGCAAAAATAATCCCCACAAAAATATATATTCCAAGCGGGATTTCCATATCAACACTTTGAGAAATACCACTCCTGATCATAATGCTCTATGTACAATTGTTTTTCTAAAAGAATCTGGAGCATGAACCTGCCACATGTTCTTAATATTATGTAATGAACATCATGGGCAAAAATAGTATGCACTTTATCATGCAATCCTAATCAATAAATGTACCCGTTGGCTTACCACATCTAACTTTTGCGAATACTGAAGACGGAGACGCGGTCAGGTGTAAGTTACATCGAGAACGACAATGAGCAGAATGTCATGCCTTCTCAAATCAGCGAAATGATTGGCTCAATTTCTCAATGTAACTTACACCCACCACATCGCCCTCCTCGGTATTCTCAAATGGACAACTGAAGGACTCGGTACTGCAAGTGTCAAGCTTTAGACACACAAAAAACTAGATTTCACTAGTGTTGTGGGCTGAATATAGGTCACTTGGAGGTATGAGGAGAGGAACTCTCCTTATATATAGAAAGAAAATGGTTGTAACCCGAAACTTTGAGTTCATCCTTATCCAATTATTCACATTAAGTACGATCCAAGTTTAAATTGGTTCCTATTTGATCCGATTAAAAAGCTCCAGGCATCTATGAGCGCTACGATATGAGCAGGAACCGCGCAAAAAAAGGGGCTATGGCCCCACAAGGGACCCATGTGCTGGGATGTGCCACCATGCCTCAGGGGCCCCACATAGCACCCTAGGCCTTGCCACATGTTTACATCCTTCTCCTTGGAAACAACCGCAACACCCATATGATGGTGGGTCCGGGTCATCCACCCGGCGCAAGTCATTTTGTCTCGCATTTTGCCTATGTGATCCTATCCTCGTCAAGCATTGCTACAATATTATTGTAAGTAATTTGGCCGTTTCATTCCAAAGTACACATTTGATATTCTTAACAAATATGGCATGACATGTGCAACCATTGAATACTTCAAACGTACATTAACATTGGTTAAGGTTTCTCCAATGGCTTGTTTTCCGATGATCCATGGTAGATGTAAATGATATAAAACAATTCATTTGTTGACCATGGTATAGTATCAGATCTTCTACCTTTTTGAATTTTAAGAAAAATCAAGGAAAAGTAAGGCTAGCTATTAGTTTTTTTTGTATTGGTACAACGCCACCCCAAAAAATTAAGAAATTACAAATAGCACCATGGGGAACCAATCTAGCCATACCACCAACGTAGGATGAGGGCACACCGCCGCTCCTTGCCGGTGAAACCCTTGGTTGTGCGAATAGATTAAAGATGTTGGGAACTCATCCTCGGTCCAGGAGGACCAGCATGCCGGAAATAGGTCAGATTGGAACTGCGTCCCCACTTGCGTCGGCTTGTTGAACAGTGACGATGGAAGCGCCGCCACCAACAAGACCCTACAAATCCGGAGTCATCACGCTCCTACAAAATCTCCATGCCACCATGTCGACACCAGAGCGCGTGTCAACACAACGGCAGGGCCAGGGCATAAAATCCACCTCGAGTTCGGTATCGTCACCGCACCAGTCTCGATTGGTTAGCCTGCTACCAGATCTACCAACGACCGCCTCAAAACAACCCACCAGGATGGAATCCGAAGCAAATTTATTCCACGCCACCACCACCATAATCATGAAGACAACAACGATGGAAGGACGACAAGCACATATTGCCATCAACTCTGAGGAGCCGCCATGAAGGTTGCCACCTGTGTGGGAATAGAGTTTAGGCAGATCTATCCACTCGAACGCCGCCCCCACCACCCCAATGATGCACCACGGCATACAAACCCTAATCCTACCTAGTAGGCCTGACCGAGGAACGAGATCCCCTACCAATAAATCGCACAAGAATAACGAGAAAGAAACCAACGCAAAAACAGTACCCACAAAAATGTATATTCCACGCAGGATTTCTGTATCAACACGTTGACAAATACCAGTCTGATCATAATGCTCTATGTACAATTATTTTTCGAAAATAATCTCGAGCATGACCCTACCACATGTTCTTAATATTATGTAATGAACATCATGGGCAAAAATAGTATGCACTTGATCATGCAATCCTACTCAATAAATGTACCCTTTGGCTTACCACATCAAGCTTTTGCGAATGCTGGAGAGGGAGACCCGGTCAGGTGTAAGTTACATCGAGAACGAAAATGAGCAGAACATCACGCCTTCTCCAATCGGTGAAATAATTGGTTCAAATTCTCAATGTAACTTACACCCACCATATCTCCCTCCTCGGTATTTTCAAATGGACAATTGAAGGACTCGGTACTACAAGTGTCAAGATTTAGACAAACCAAGAACTAGATTTTACTAGTGTTGTTGGCTGAATATAGGTCACTTGGAGGTATGAGGATAGGAACTCCCCTTATATATAGAAAGAAAATGGTTGTAACCCGAAACTTTGAGTTCATCCTTATCCAATTATTCACATTAAGTACGATCCAAGTTTACATTGATTTCTATTTGATTCGATTAAAAAGCTCCAGGCATCAATGAGCGCTAAGATATGTGCAGGAACCGCGCAAAACAAGGGGCTATGGCCCACAAGCGACCCATGTGCTGGGATGTGCCACCATGCCTCATGGGCCCCACATTGCACCCTAGGCCTTGCCACGTTTTTACATCCTTCTCCTTTGAAACAACCGCAACACCCATATGATGGTGGGTCCGGGTCATCCACCCGGTGCAAGTCATTTTGTCTGGCATTTTGCCTATGTGATCCTATCATCGTCAAGCATTGCTACATTTATTGTAAGTGATTTGGCCGTTTCATTCCAAAGGACACATTTGATATTCTTAACAAATATGGCATGACATGTGCAAACATTGAATACTAGAAACGTACATTAACATTGGTTAAGGTTCCTCCAATGGCTTATTTTTGAATGATCCATGATAGATGTAAATGATGTAGAACAATTCATTTGTTGACCATGGTATATTATCAGAGACTTTACCTTTTTGAATTTTAAGAAAAATCAAGGAAAAGTAAGGCTAGCTATTAGTTTTTTTTTGTGAGAAGAAACCCAAATTATATTAAAAATAAGTACTAGTACAACGCCACCCCAAAAAATTAAGAAATTACAAATAGCACCACGCGGAACCAATCTAGCCATTCCACCAATGTAGGATGAGGGCGCACCGCCGCTCCTTGCCAGCGAAACCCTTGTTGTGCGCATAGATTAAAGATGTTGGGAACTCATCCTCGGTCCAGGAGGACCAGCATGGCGGAAATAGATCAGATTGGAACTACGTGACCACTTGCATCGGCTTGTTAAACGGCGACGATGAAAGCGCCGCCACCAACGAGAACATACAAATCCAAAGTCACCACACTCCTACAAAAGCTCCATGCCCCCATGTCGACACAAGAGCGTGTGTCATCACAACAGCGGGGCCAGGGAATAAAATCAACCTCGAGTTTGGTATCGTCGCCGCACCAGTCTCGATTGGCTAGTCTGGTACCAGATCTACCAACGACCGCCTCACAACAAACCACCAGAATCGAATCCGAAGACAATTTATTCCACGCCACCACCACCGTAATCATCAAGACAACAATGATGGAAGGGCGACAAGCACATATTGCCATCAACTTTGAGGAGCCGCCATGAAGGTCACCACCGGTGTGGAAATAGAGTTTTGGCAGATTTATCCGCCCGAACACCGCCCCCACCACCCCAATGACGCACCACGGCAGACAAACCCTAACCCAACCTACTAGGCCTGGCGGAGGAATGAGATCCCCCTAACAATAAATTTTACAAGAATAACGAGAAAGAAACCAACACAAAAACAATCCCCACAAAAATGTATATTCCATGCAGGATTTCCGTATCAACACTTTGAGAAATACCAATCTGATCATAATGCTCTAATTACAATTATTTTTCTAAAAGAATGTCGAGCATGACCCTGCCACATGTTCTTAATAATATGTCATGAACATCATGAGCAAAAACAGTATGCACTTGATCATGCAATCGTAATCACTAAATGTACCAGTTGGCTTACCACATCAAGCTTTTGCAAATGCTGGAGAGGGAGACTCGGTCAGGTGTAAGTTACATCGAAAATGATAATGAGCAGAACATCACGCCTTCTCCAATCGGCGAAATGATTTGTTCAAATTCTCAATGTAACTTACATGAAACACATCTCCCTCCTCGGTATTCTCAAATGGACAATTGAATGACTCGGTACTACAAGTGTCAAGCTTTAGACACACCAAAAACTAGATTTTACTAGTGTTGTTGGCTGAATTTAGGTCACTTGGAGGTATGAGGAGAGGAACTCCCGTTATATGTAGAAAGAAAATGGTTGTATCCCAAAATTTTAAGTTCATCCTTATCCAATTATTCACATTAAGTACGATCCAAGTTTAAATTGGTTCCTATTTGATCCGATTAAAAAGCTCCAGGCATCTATGAGCGCTACGATATGAGCAGGAACCGCGCAAAAAAAGGGGCTATGGCCCCACAAGGGACCCATGTGCTGGGATGTGCCACCATGCCTCAGGGGCCCCACATAGCACCCTAGGCCTTGCCACATGTTTACATCCTTCTCCTTGGAAACAACCGCAACACCCATATGATGGTGGGTCCGGGTCATCCACCCGGCGCAAGTCATTTTGTCTCGCATTTTGCCTATGTGATCCTATCCTCGTCAAGCATTGCTACAATATTATTGTAAGTAATTTGGCCGTTTCATTCCAAAGTACACATTTGATATTCTTAACAAATATGGCATGACATGTGCAAACATTGAATACTAGAAACGTACATTAACATTGGTTAAGGTTTCTCCAATGGCTTTTTTTCGATGATCCATGATATGTGTAAATTGTATAGAACAATTCATTTGTTGACCATGGTATAGTATCAGATCTTCTACCTTTTTCAATTTTAAGAAAAATCAAGGAAAAGTAAGGCTAGCTATTAGGTTTTTATTGTGAGAAGAAACCCAAATTATATTAAAAATAAGTACTGGTACAATGCCACCCCAAAAAATTAAGAAATTACAAATAGCACCATGGGGAACCAATGTAGCCATACCACCAATGTAGGATGAGGGCGCACCGCCGCTCCTTACCAGCGAAACCCTTGGTTGTGCGCTTAGATTAAAGATGTTGGGAACTCATCCTCGGTCCAAGAGGACCAGCATGCCGGAAATAGGTAAGATTGGAACTGCGTGACCACTTGCGTCGGCTTGTTGAGCGGCGACGATGGAAGCGTCGCCACCAATGAGACCATACAAATCCGAAGTCACCATGCCCCTACAAAATCTCCATGCCTCCAAGTCGACACAAGAGCGTGTGCCATCTCAACGGCGGGGCCAGGGCATAAAATCCACCTCGAGTTCGGTATCATCGCCGCACAAGTCTCGATTGGTTAGCCTACTACCACATCTACCAACGACCACCTCACAACAACCAAGCGGAATCGAATTCGAAGCAAATTTATTCCAAGTCACCACCACCATAATCATCAAGACAACAACGATGGAAGGACGACAAGCATATATTGCCATCAACTATGAGGAGTCGCCATGAAGGTCCCCACTGGTGTGGGAATAGAGTTTAGGCAGATTTATCCGCCTGAATGCCGCCCCCACCACCCCAATGATGCACCACGGCAAATAAACCCTAACCCTACCTACTAGGCCTGACGGAGGAATGAGATCCCCCTACCAATAAATCATACAAGAATAATGAGAAAGAAACCAATGCAAAAACAATCTCAACAAAAATGTATATTCCATGCAGGATTTCCGTATCAACACTTTGAGAAATACAAGTCTGCTCATAATGCTCTATGTACAATTATTTTTCTAAAAGAATCTCGAGCATGACCCTGCCACATGTTCTAAATATTATGTAATGAACATCCTGGGCAAAAATAGTATGCACTTGATCATGCAATCCTAATCAATAAATGTACCCATTGGCTTACCATATCAAGCTTTTGTGAATGCTGGAGAGGGAGACGCGGTCAGGTGTAAGTTACATTGAGAACGACAATGAGCAGAGCATCACGCCTTCTCCAATCGGTGAAATGATTGGTTCAAATTCTCAATGTAACTTACACCCACCACATTTCCCTCCTCGGTATTCTCAAATGGATAATTGAAGGACTCGGTACTTCAAGTGTCAAGCTTTAGACACACCAAAAACTAGATTTTACTAGTGTTGTTGGCTGAATACAGGTCACTTGGAGGTATGAGGATAGGAACTCCCCTTATATATAGAACGAAAATGGTTGTAACCCGAAACTTTGAGTTCATACTTATCCAATTATTCACATTAAGTATGATCCAAGTTTACATTGGTTCCTATTTGATTCGATCAAAAAGCTCCAGGCATCAATGAGCGCTAATATATGAGCAGGAACAGCAGAAAAGAAGCGCCTATGGCCCCACAAGGGACCCATATGCTGGGATGTGCCACCATGCCTCATGGGCCCCACATTGCACCCTATGCCTTGCCACGTGTTTACATCATTCTCCTTTGAAACAACCGCAACACCCATATGATGGTGGGTCCGCGTCATCCACCCGGCGCAAGTCATTTTGTCTAGCATTTGGCCTATATGATCCTATCCTCGTCAAGCATTGCTACAATATTATTGGAAGTGATTTGGTTGTTTCATTCCAAAGTACACATTTTATATTCTTAACAAATATGGCATGACATGTGCAAACATTGAATACTAGAAACGTACATTAACATTGGTTAAGGTTTCTCCAATGGCTTATTTTCCGATGATCCATGATAGATGTAAATGATATAGAACAATACATTTGTTGACCACGGTATAGTATCAGATCTTCTAACATTTTGAATTTTATGAAAATATAGGAAAAGTAATGTTAGCTATTAGTTTTTTTGTGAGAAGAAACCCAATTATATTAAAAATAAGTAATGGTACAACGCCACCCCAAAAAGTTAAGAAATTACAAATAGAACCATGGGGAACCAATCTAGCCATACCACCAACGTAGGATGAGGGTGCACCGCTGCTCCTTGCCGGTGAAACCCTTGGTTGTGCACATAGATTAAAGATGTTGGGAACTCATCCTCGTTCCAGGAGGACCAGCATGCCGGAAATAGGTCAGATTGGAACTGCGTCACCACTTGCGTCGGCTTGTTGAACGACAACGATGAAAGACCATTGGCTTACCACATCAAGCTTTCACAAATGCTAGAGAGGGAGACGCGGTCAGGTGTAAGTTACATCAAGAACGACAATGATCAGAACATCACGCCTTCTCCAATCGATGAAATGATTGGTTCAAATTCTCAATGTAACTTACACCCACCACATCTCCCTCCTCGGTATTCTCAAATGGAAAATTGAATGACTCGGTACTGCAAGTGTCAAGCTTTAGACACACAAAAAAACCAGATTTTACTAGTGTTGTTGGCTGAATATAGGTCACTTGGAGGTATGAGGAGAGGAACTCCCCTTATATGTAGAAAGAAAATGGTTGTCATCCGAAACTTTGAGTTCATCCTTATCCAATTATTCACATTAAGTACGATCCAAGTTTACATTGGTTCCTATTTGATTTGATTAAAAAGCTCCAGGCATCAATGAGCGCTAAGATATGTGCAGCAACCACGCAAAACAAGGGGCTATGGCCCCACAAGGGACCCATGTGCTGGGATGTGCCACCATGCCTCAGGGGCCCCTCATTGCACCCTAGGCCTTGCCACGTGTTTACATCCTTCTCCTTTGAAACAACCAAAACACCGATATGAGGGTGGGTCCGCGTCATCCACCCGGTGCAAGTCATTTTGTCTGGCATTTTGCCTATGTGATCCTATCCTCGTCAAGCGAAGCTACAATATTATTGTAAGTGATTTGGCCGTTTCATTCCAAAGGACACATTCGATATTCTTAACAAATATGGCATGACATGTGCAAACATTGAATACTAGAAACGTACGTTAACATTGGTTAAGGTTTCTCCAATGGATTATTTTCCGATGATCCTTGATAGATGTAAATTGTATAGAACAATTCATTTGTTTACCATGGTATAGTATCAGATCTTCTACCTTCTTAAATTTAAGAAAAATCATGGAAAAGTAAGGCTAGCTATTAGTTTTTGTTCTCAGAAGAAACCCAAGTTATATCAAAAATAAGTACTGGTACAATGCCACCTCAAAATATTAAGAAATTACAAATAGCACCATGGGGAACCAATCTAGCCATACCACCAACATAGGATGAAGGCCCATCGCCGCTCCTTACCGGTGAAACCCTTGGTTGTGCGCATAGATTAAAGATGTTGGGAACTCATCCTCGGTCTAGGAGGACCAGCATGCTGGAAATAGGTCAGATTGGAACTGTGTGACCACTTGCGTCGGCTTGTTGTTTGGCGACGATGAAAGCGCCGCCTCCAATGAGAACCTACAAATCCGAAGTCACCACGCTCCTCCAAAAGCTCCATGCCCCCATGTCGACACAAGAGCATGTGTCATCACAACGGCGGGGCCAGGGCATAAAATCCACCTCGAGTTCGGTATCGTCGCCGCAGCAGTCTCGATTGGTTAGCCTGCTACCAGATCTACCAACCACCGCCTCACAACAACCCACCAGAATCAAATCCGAAGCAAATTTATTCCACGCCACCACCACCATAATCATCAAGACAACAACGATGGAAGGACGACAAGCACATATTGCCATCAACTCTGAGGAGCCGCCATGAAGGTCGCCACCGGTGTGGGAATAGAGTTTAGGCAGATTTATCCGCCCGAACACCGCCCCCACCACCCCAGCGGCGCACCATGGCAGACAAACCCTAACCCTACCTACTAGGCCTGACAGAGGAACGAGATCCCCCTACCAATAAATCATACAAGAATAACAAGAAAGAAACCAACGCAAAAACAATCCCCGTAAAAATGTATATTCCACGCGGGATTTCCGTGTCAACACTTTGAGAAATACCAGTCTGATCAAAATGCTCTATGTACAATTAGTTTTCTAAAAGAATCTCGAGCATGACCCTGCCACATGTTCTTAATATTATGTAATGAACATCATGGGCAAAAATAGTATGCACTTGATCATGCAATCCTAATCAATAAATGTACCCGTTGGCTTACCACATCAAGCTTTTGCGAATGCTGGAGAGGGAGAAGCGGTCAGGTGTAAGTTACATCGAGAACGACAATCAGCAAAGCATCACGCCTTCTCCAATCGGTGAAATGATTGGTTCAAATTCTCAATGTAACTTACACCCACCACATCTCCCTCCTCGGTATTCTCAAATGGACAATTTAAGTTCTCGGTACTGCAAGTGGCAAGCTTTAGACACACCAAAAACTAGAGTTTACTAGTGTTGTTGGCTGAATATAGGTCACTTGGAGGTATGACGAGAGGAACTCCCCTTATATATAGAAATAAAATGGTTGTAACCCGAAACTTTGAGTTCATCCTTATCTAATTATTCACATTAAGTACGATCCAAGTTTACATTGTTTCCTATTTGATTCGATTAAAAAGTTCCAGGCATCTATGAGCGCTAAGAAATGAGCAGGAACCGGGCAAAACAAGGGGCTATGGCCCCACAAGGGACCCATGTGCTGGTATGTGCCACCATGCCTCATGGGCCCCATATTGCACCCTAGGCCTTGCCAGCGTGTTTACATCCTTCTTCTTTGAACCAACCGCAACACCCATATGATGGTGGGTCCGGGTCACCCACCCGGCGCAAGTCATTTTGTCTGGCATTTGGCCTATGTCATCCTATCCTCGTCAAGCATTGCTACAATATTATTGTAAATGATTTGGGTGTTTCATTCCAAAGGACACATTTGATATTCTTAACAAATATGGCATGACATGTGCAAACACTGAATACTAGGAACGTACATTAACATTGGATAAGTTTTCCCCAATGGCTTATTTTCCGATGATCCATGATAGATGTAAATGATATAGAACAATTCATTTGTTGACCATGATATAGTATCAGATCTTCTACCAGTTTGAATTTTAAGAAAAATCAAGGAAAAGTAAGGCTAGCCATTAGTTTTTTTTTGAGAGAAGAAACCCAAATTATATTAAAAATAAGTAATGGTACAACGCCACCCCCAAAAATTAAGAAATTACAAATAGCACCATGGGGAACCAATCTAGCCATACCACCAACATAGGATGTGGGCGCACCGCTGCTCCTTGCCGGTGAAACGCTTGGTTGTGCGCATAGATTAAAGATGTTGGGAACTCATCCTTGTTCCAGGAGGACCAGTATACCGGAAATAGGTCAGATTGGAACTGCGTAACCACTTGCGTCGACTTGTTGAACATCAACAATGAAAGCGCCGCCACCAACGAGAACCTACAAATTCGGAGTCACCATGCTCCTACAAAAGCTCCATGCCCCCATGTCGACACAAGAGGGTGTGTCATCACAATGGTGAGGCCAGGGTATAAATTCCACCTCGAGTTCGGTATCGTCGCCGCACCAGTCTTCACTGGTTAGCCTGCTACCAGATCTACCAACGACCTCCTCACAACAACCCATCGGAATGGAATCCGAAGCAAATTTATTCCACGCCACCAACACCATAATCATCAAGACAAGAATGATGGAAACACGACAAGCACATATTGCCATCAACTCTGAGGAGCCGCCATGAAGGTTGCCACCAGTGTGGGAATAGAGTTTAGGCATATTTATCCGCCCGAACGCTGCCCCCACCACCCCAACGACGCACCACGGCAGACAAACCCTAACTCTACCTACTAGGCCTGATGGAGGAACGAGATCCCCCTACCAATAAATCGTACGAGAATAACGAGAAAGAAACCAACACAAAAACAATCCCCACAAAAATGTATAATCCATGCGGGATTTCCGTATCAACACTTCGAGAAATACCAGTCTGATCATAATGCTCTATGTACAATTATTTTTCTAAAAGAATCTCGAGCAGGACCCTGCCACATGTTCTGAATATTAGGTAATGAACATCATGGGCAAAAATAGTATGCACGTGATCATGTCGTCCTAATCAATAAATGTATCCATTGGGTTACCACATCAAGCTTTTGTGAATGCTGGAGAGGGAGACGCGGACAGGTGTAAGTTACATTGACGACGACAATGAGTAGAACATCATGCCTTCTCCAAACGGCAAAACTATTGGTTCAAATTCTCAATGTAACTTAAACCCACCACATCTCCCTCCTCGGTATTCTCAAATGGACAATTGAAGGACTCGGTACTGCAAGTGTCAAGCTTTAGACACAGCAAAACCTAGATTTTACTAGTGTTGTTGGCTGAATAGAGGTCACTTGGAGGTATGAGGAGAGGAACTCCCCTTATATATAGAAAGAAAATGGTTGTAACCCGAAACTTTGAGTTCATGCTTATCCAATTATTCACATTAAGTACGATCCAAGTTTACATTGGTTCCTATTTGATTCGATTAAAAAGCTCCAGGCATCAATGAGCGCTAAGATATGAGCAGGAACCGCGCAAAACTAGGGGCTATGGCCCCACAAGGGACCCATGTGCTGGGATGTGCCACCATGCCTTAGGGGCCCCACATTGGAACCTAGGCCTTGCCACGTGTTTACATCCTTCTCCTTTGAAACAACCGCAACACCCATATGATGGTGGGTTTGGGTCATCCACTCGGTGCAACTCATTTTGTCTGGCATTTGGCCTATGTGTTCCTATCCTCGTCAAGCATTGCTACAATGTTATAGTAAGTGATTTGGCCGTTTCATTCCAAAGTACGCATTTGATATTCTTAATAAATAAGTCATCAGATGTGTAAACATTGAATACTAGAACTGTACATTAACATTGGTTAATGTTTCTCCAATGGCTTATTTTCCGATGATCCATGATAGATGTAAATGATATAGAACAATTCATTTGTTGACCATGCTTATAGTATCATATCTTCTAACTTTTTGAATTTTATGAAAAAACAAGGAAAAGTAAGGCTAGCTATTAGTTTTCTTTTGTGAGAAGAAACCCAAATTGTATTGAAAATAAGTACTGGTACAACGCCACCCCCAAAAATTAAGAAATTACAAATAGCACCATGGGGAACCAATCTAGCCATACCACCAACGTAGGATGAGGGTGCACCGCTGCTCCTTCCCGGTGAAACCCTTGGTTGTGCGCATAGATTAAAGATGTTGGGAACTCATCCTCGGTCCAGGAGGACTAGCATGCCGGATATAGGTCAGATTGGAACTGCGTGACCACTTGCGTCAGCTTGTTGAACGGCGATGATGAAAGCGCCGCGACCAATGAGAACATACAAATTCGGAGTCACCACGCTCCTAAAAAGCTCCATGCCCCCATGTCGACACCAGAGCGTGTGTCATCACAACGGCGAGGCCAGGGCATAAAATTGACCTCGAGTTCGATATCGTCGCTGCACCAGTCTCGATTGGTTAGCCTGCAACCAGATCTACCAATGACCGCATCACAACAACCCACTGGAAACGAATCGGAAGCAAATTTATTCCACGCCACCACCACCATAATCGTCAAGACAACAACGATGGAAGGACGACAAGCACATATTGCCATCAACTCCGAGGAGCCGCCATGAAGGTCGCCACCAGTGTGGGAATAGAGTTTAGGCAGATATATTCGCCCGATCGCCGCCCCCACCACCCCAACGATGCACCATGGCAGACAGACCCGAACCCTACTTAATAGGCCTGACGGAGGAACGAGATCCCCCTACCAATAAATCATATAAGAATAATGAGAAAGAAACCAACGCAAAAACAATCCCCACAAAAATGTATATTCCATGCGGGATTTCCATATAAACACTTTGAGAAATACCAATCTGATCATCATGCTCTATGTACAATTATTTTTCTAAAAGAATATCGAGCATGACCCTGCCACATGTTCTTAATAATATGTAATGAACATCATGGGCAAAAATAGTATGCACTTGATCGTGCAATCCTAATCAATAAATGTACCCATTGGCTTACCACATCTAGCTTTTGCGAATGCTGGAGAGGGAGACGCGGTCAGGTGTAAGTTACATCGAGAACGACTATGAGCAGAACATCATGCCTTCTCTAATCGGTGAAATGATTGGTTCAAATTCTCAATGTAACTTACACCCACCACATCTCCCTCCTCAGTATTCTCAAATGGACAATTGAAGGACTCGTTACTGCAAGTGTCAAGCTTTAGACAAACAAAAAAACTAGATTTTACTAGTGTTGTTGGCTGAATATAGGGCACTTGGAGGTATGAGGAGAGGAACTCCCCTTATATATAGAAAGGAAATGGTTGTGACCCGAAACTTTGAGTTCATCCTTATCTAATTATTCACATTAAATACGATCCAAGTTTACATTGGTTCCTATTTGATTCGATTAAAAAGTTCCAAGCATCAATGAGCGCTAATATATGAGCAGGAACCACGCAAAACAAGGGGTTAGGGCCCCACAAGGGACCCATGTGCTGGGATGTGCCACCATGCCTCATGGGCCCCACATTGCACCCTAGGCCTTGCCATGTGTTTAAATCCTTCTCCTTTGAAACAACCGCAACACCCATATGATGGTGGGTCCAGATCATCCACCCGGCGCAAGTCATTTTGTCTGGCATTTGTCCTATGTGATCATATCCTCGTCAAGCATTGCTACAATATTATTCTACGTGATTTGACCATTTCATTCCAAAGTACACATTTGATATTCTTAACAAATAAGGCATCACATGTGTAAACATTGAATACTAGAAACGTACATTAACATTGGTTAATGTTTCTCCAATGGATTATTTTCCGATGATCCATGATAGATGTAAATGATATAGAACAATTCATTTGTTGACCATGTTTATAGTATCATATCTTCTAACATTTTGAATTTTAAGAAAAAACAAGTAAAAGTAAGGCTAGCTATTAGTTTTATTTTGTGAGAAGAAACCCAAATTGTATTGAAAATAAGTACTAGTACAACGCCACCCCAAAAAATTAAGAAATTACAAGTAGCACCATGGGAACCAATCTAGCCATACCACCAACGTAGGATGAGGGTGCACCACTGCTCCCTGCCGGCGAAACCCTTGGTTGTGCGCATAGATTACAGATGCTGGGAACTCATCCTCGGTACAGGAGGACCAGCATGCCAGATATAGGTCAGATTGGAACTGCGTCACCACTTGTGTCGGCTTGTTGAACGGCGATGATGAAAGCGCCGCCACCAATGAGAACCTACAAATCCGGAGTCACCACGCTCCTACAAATGCTCCATGCCCCCATGTCGACACCAGAGCGGGTGTCATCACAATGACGGGGCCAAGGCTTAAAATCCACCTCGGGTTTGGTATCATCGCAGCACCAATCTCGGTTGGTTAGCCTGCTACCAGATCTACCAACGACCGCCTCAGAACAACCCAACGAAATCGAATCCGAAGCAAATTTATTCCACGCTACCACCACCATAATCATCAAGACAACTTCGATGGAAGGACAAGAAGCACATATTGCCATCAACTCCGAGGAGCCGCCATGAAGGTCTCCACCGGCGTGGGAATGGAGTTTAGGCAGATTTATCCGCTCGAATGCCACCCCCACCACCAAAACGACGCACCACGGCAGACAAACCCTAACCCTACCCACTAGGCCTGATGGAGGAACGAGATCCCCCTCCCAATAAATCATACAAGAATAACGAGAAAGAAACCAACGCAAAAATAATCCCCACAAAAATATATATTCCAAGCGGGATTTCCATATCAACACGTTGAGAAATACCAGTCCTGATCATAATGCTCCATGTACAATTGTTTTTCTAAAAGAATCTGGAGCATGAACCTGCCACGTGTTCTTAATATTATGTAATGAACATCATGGGCAAAAATAGTATGCACTTTATCATGCAATCCTAATCAATAAATGTACCCGTTGGCTTACCACATCTAGCTTTTGCGAATGCTGAACACGGAGACACGGTCAGGTGTAAGTTACATCGAGAATGACAATGAGCAGAATGTCACGCCTTCTCGAATTAGCGGAATGATTGGCTCAATTTCTCAATGTAACTTACACCCACCACATCGCCCTCCTCGGTATTCTCAAATGGACAACTGAAGGACTCAGTAATGCAAGTGTCAAGCTTTAGACACACCAAAAACTAGATTTTACTAGTGTTGTTGGCTGAATATAGGTCACTTGGAGGTATGAGGACAGGAACTCCCCTTATATATAGAAAGCAATTGGTTGTAACCCAAAAACTTTGAGTTCATTCTTAACCATTTATTCACATTAAGTACGATCCAAGTTTACATTGGTTCCTATTTGATTCGATTAAAAAGCTCCAAGCATCAATGAGTGCTAATATGAGCAGGAACCGCGCAAAACAAGGGGCTATGGCCCCACAAGGGGCCCATGTGCTGGGATGTGCCACCATGCCAAATGGGCCCCACATTGCACCCTAGGCCTTGCCATGTGTTTACATCCTTCTCCTTTGAAACAACCGCAACACCCATATGATGGTGGGTCCGGGTCATCCACCCGGCGCAAGTTATTTTGGCTGGCATTTGGCCTATGATCCTATCCTCGTCAAGCATTGCTACAATATTATTGTAAGTGATTTGGCCATTTCATTCCAAAGTAGACATTTGATATTCTTAAGAAATAAGGTTTCACATGTGCAAATATTGAATACTAGAAATGTACATTAACATTGGTTAAGGTTTCTCCAATGGCTTATCTTCCGATGATCCATGATAGATGTAAATGATATAGAACAATTCATTTTTTGACCATGGTATAGTCTCAGATCTTCTACCTTTTTGAATTTTAAGAAAAATCAAGGAAAAGTAAGGCTAGCTATAAGTTTTCTTTTGTGAGAAGAAACCCAAATTATATTGAAAATAAGTACTAGAACAATGCCACCCCAAAAAATTAAGAAATTACAAATAGCACCATGGGGAACAAATCTAGCCATACAACCAACGTAGGATGAGGGCGCATTGCCGCTCCCTGCCGGAGAAACCCTTGTTTGTGCTCATAGATTAAAGATGTTGGGAACTCATCCTCGGTCCAGGAGGACCAGCATGCAGGATATAGGTCAAATTGGAACCGCGTCACCACTTGCGTCGGCTTGTTGAACAACGACGATTAAAGCGCCGCCACCAACGAGAACCTACAAATCCGGAGTCACCATGCTCCTACAAAACCTCCATGCCCCCATGTCGACACTAGAGCACGTGCCATCATAACGGCGGGGTGTAGGATCGAAAGTATGTATAGAGGGGGGCGATTAGACTACTTGACCAAATAAAAGCTTAGCCTTTTCCCAATTTTAATTCTTGGCAGTTTTTAGCAAATTAGCACAAGTCAAGCAATCAACCTACACATACAATTCTAGAGTATAGCAGCGGAATTTAACACAATTGCATATGAAGGTAAAGGGGAGGAGTTTGAGAAGGCAAACGCAATTGACGACACGGAGATTTTTGAGCCGTGGTTCCGATAGGTGGTTTTATCATACATACACGTTGATGGAGACTTCAACCCATGAAGGGTAACGGCTGCACAAGTCCACGGAGGGCTCCACCCACGAAGGGTCCACGAAGAAGCAACCTTGTCCATCCCACCATGGCCGTCGCCCATGAAGGACTTGCCTCACTAGGGGTAGATCTTCACGAAGTAGGCGATCTCCTTGCCCGTACAAACTCCTTGGTTCAACTCCACAATCTTGTCGGAGGCTCCCAAGTGACACCTAGTCAATCTAGGAGACACCACTCTCCAAGAAGTAACAAATGGTGTGTTGATGATGAACTCCTTGCTCTTGTGCTTCAAATGATAGTCTCCCCAACACTCAACTTTCTCTCACTGGATTTGAATTTGGTGGAAAGAAGATTTGAGTGGAAAGCAACTTGGGGAAGGCTAGAGATCAAGATTCTTATGGTAGGATTGGAATATCTTGACCTCAACACAAGTGTAGGTGGTTCTCTCTCAGAAAATGTAATTTGGAAGTGTAGGCATGTTCTGATGGCTCTCTCCACGAATGAAGAGGGGGTGGAGGGGTATATATAGCCTCCACACAAAATCTAACGTTTACACACAACTTACAAATCTCGGTGGGACCGAATTGAGAAACTCGGTCGGACCGAATCAGCAAATCTAGTGATCGTTAGGATTTTCGGTGGGACCGACATGCAACTCGGTCGGACTGATATGGTTAGGGTTAGGGCATAACGTAATCTCGTTGAGACCGATTACACAAACTCAGTGAGACCAACTTTGGTAATAAGCTAACCAGAGAGTTAGTCAGGTAAACTCGGTGGGACCAATTCGCTCATCTCGGTGGGACCGGAACGTTACGAAAAGGAAACAGAGAGTTTACATTGCAATCTCGGTGGGACCGATCGCTCATCTCTATGAGACCGAAACGTTACAAAGGGAAACAGAGAGATTACAATCCCATCTCGGTGAGACCGATTTGCCTAGGGTTTGTGGCAGTGGCTATGACATCTGAACTCGGTGGCGCCGGATAGAAAGAATCGGTTGGGCCGAGTTTGACTTTTTGTTTAGGTCATATGTGGATGTGAGAAAGTAGTTGAGGGCTTTGGAGCATATCACTAAGCATTTTGAGCAAGAACCTCATTAAGCAACACCTCATCCCTCCTTGATAGTATTGACTTTTCCTATAGACTCAATGTGATCTTGGATCACTAAAATAGAAAATGTAGACTCTTGAGCTTTGAGCTTGAGCCAATCCTTTTGTCCTTAGCATTTTGAGGGGTCCACTTTTCTCATCCATGCCATGCCAATCATTGAGCTTTCCTGAAATATTTATCTTGGAATAGCATTAGCTCAATGAGCTATATGTTGTTAGGAATTACCAAAACCACCTAGGGATAGTTGCACTTTCAATCTCCCCCTTTTTGGTAATTGATGACAACATATAGATCAAAGCTTCGACAAATGATAATAAGATTGAAAAACGTTGTCGCTTTGAGAAGTATGTGAAAAGCAAGAGCTCCCCCTAAATTTGTGCATAGTTTAAGATTTGCTTTGGACTGCAAATGCACAATGAGTTAGGATCATGGGTTACTCTTCCATGTCACATACATCTTGGTGGTGCGCTCAAAATGATAACAATTAAATACATGCACTCATCACCAAGCAAAGTGGATGATCATATGAGGATATAAGAGATAATATCATCCAATCAAGCAATAATGTAGCATAGTATATGATCAAACAAGTGATCATCCAAGTATCACACAAAAGCATAGAGTATCTCAAACAAGCAAATAACAAAGTTCAACCACCAAAAACAAGAGAGAACAAAAGCAACACTCTCTCTCGAAGCCTATGATCTATACATTTTCTCCCCCTTTGGCAACAAGTTACCAAAAAGTTCATAAAAATGCATAGTGCTAAATCGACTCTCAGGCTTGGTCTTTAGGTGGTGGTGTATAAATAACTCCAAGGACGAAGGCATCAGTTGAGGTTGATGGAGCTGGTGGAGTGGCTACTGGAGCTGGTGGCATTGAAGTTGTTGCTGGTGCAGATGAAGTTGCTCTGGTGTCTATAACTGGCACTGCAGCAGATCTCTGACCTCTGGGCACTCTAGCAAATGCTTCTGTGGTAGACTTGCCCTTCTTCTCCTCCACTTCCTCCTGAAGTTACTCAACAACTGACTGTATCTCAGTGACCTTCACATCTAAATCATAGAACTTCTGCTCTATGATTCTCTCCAAGCTCTCCTGGTTTTGAGTCAGGGTGGCCAAGCCCTTCTCAATCCTCAGAGTGGAGGCAATCAAGTAGCCAAGCTGATCTTGCTTGCTCTTCAGGAAATACTGAGATGCCTCATCAATGGTTGGCATCTTTGCAGCCTTCTCGGTCCTTGCTTTCTCCTTCTTTTCTTGTGCTTGCACAGATGATGGTTCATTCCCATCCATCGCCACAGTGTTGTCCTCAAAGTCTGGGTAGATGGGCAGGTGTTCCTTGTCCAAGAGATATGTGCCTGTGCCCATCTTGGAGTTTATAAGCTCCTGAATCTGTGGGGCATACCCACAACTCCTCTTCTGATCAGCAGTTGTCCTCTTGATAGTTTCCACAATTAGGCTCATGACTTTGAACTTTTGAGGCACATCAAATATGTGAAGCAGGTTAATTTCATGGCCTCTAATCATCTTGTTATCACCTGACTTTGGCAACAGAGTATGCCTGAGGATCCAGTTGATTGTTGGCAAACCTGACAATAGGTAATGTACTGATCCAAACTTGTGTGTCTCAAGTGCAGCATCTGGGATCTCTCTGTACATATGTGCCATGGAGTTGTGATCCTTCTTCTTCTTGGCATAGACATCCAAGTCATCCTCATTCTCCTTAGGAGCATTGATCAATTTTTCCCATTTTTCAACTGTTGATTGGTACCTAGTACCTTCAGACATCCAGACAATCCTTCCACCTGGGTAGAAATGAGCTGTGGCGTAGAACTGCATAATAAGCTCATCATTCCACTTTGTGAGCTTCTGCCCAACAAAGTTCTCTACTCCGTAAGACTTGAAACTATCATAAACTCCAGGATAGTGCTCTTCATTGTTCCTGATGTACTTCCAGTCCACCCATCTCATATCACAGACTATAGGCTTCTTGTCAAGCAGCATTGTCTCATAGAAGTCATGTTGTTCCTTTCTATGGAACCTGTAGTCCACAATAGTTCTTCTCCTGACTGCATAGGGATCAGTCAATCTCCACTGTCTGAGTCATGCATCCTTCCTGAGCTTCATGTCCTCAGCTACTGGATGAGCATCATTGTGATCTAGAATTTTGGGCTTCAACTTCCTCAAGACATGTGACGCATCATCATCTTCTTCTTCTATAGCAGCTTCAGGCACTGGGGCCTTGTTCTTCTCTGCAGCAGGAATACTCCTGGTGTTCCTCCTAGGTGCAGTTTTGGGCTTAGGTGCAGCTGCCTTGGGAGCCTCTTTGGGCTTTGATGGAGCAGCCCCTGATCTTATAGCATCTCCCATAAGCTTTTGAGCTTTAGGTGCTGGTGCAGCAACCTCTTCCTCTTCTTCCATCATAGAGGGTTTTCCAACTACTCTGGCCATAGTCTTCTTAGCTCTTTCATTCTTTTTCTTCTTAGCCACTACTTGCTCTTTGGGTTCAGATCCCAAAGTCTCTTGAGTTGTTCCTCTAACCTTCAACATAGGAGTCCTCTTGGCTGGAACTTTCCTGTTCATACCAGGCTTAATGGCAGCAGCTGTGCCATATTCCTTCTTTAGCACTTTCCTAGATGTGGCCTCATCCTCATCTGCCACATAGTCCTCATCTTCAGAATCTGAGGTCTTCTTCTTTCTGGCCCTGGTGGCTGCCTTTGGCAAGTTGTTGGGTGTGCTCCTACTACCCTCATCATAACTGCTAGAGGGGCTAGTGCCCTCACTGATCTGAACTTGCTCTTCAGCTCTGTTCTGACTGTCACTCTGATCTAACATAGTGCAAACCCTGACAGTAGACCCTATGAATAGATATAGATGAGGTAGATGGGATGAGCATCACAAAGTACAGAGGTTTTTGCAAAAGAATGAGTCAAAAACTTAGTTTTAGTTTTCCACAAAAAGCATTTCGGATCTACCGATTTGAGAACTCGGTGATACCGAAGCAGCTTTTGGAACCTAAACTAGTGAACTCGGTCAGACCGAGTCACAGTTTGGTGGCACCGAGACTGCTAGGGTTCCACAAAGTCCTAAACTCGGTCACACCGATTTGCAATTCTCGGTCAGACCGAGAATCACATGTGCAATGGCCTAAGCCAAATCGGTGGAACTGATTTCTACAACTCGTTTGGTCCGAGATGATTTCGGCGGAAACCTAACCCTAAATTTTCAATCCACAACTAATCTACGGAGTGATTTCGCTGGATAGGGTGATCTCAATCGTGGCAAGATACATGGCAAAACAATGTGCTAGGAATCGGAGTGAGATTAGCAGAAGGATCAAGTCCATACCCTAAGTACGGTGATGGACCTGCTACAGCGGCAACACGGAGACGATTCCCGTTGATGGCGGCGGAGACCAGCGGAGGGAGGCAGCTGGCGATGAGGAGGACGATTCGGAGACCCAGGGAGGCAGAGCAGGCTGAGCGCGGGCGAAGGGGTTCAGAGAAATTTCCAAATTTTGGCCCGGGGATATAAATAGCCTGACCCTGTCGGTGTGACCGAGTGGAACAACTCGGTGGCACCGACATGCATAACTGCAAGCAGTTACTGCAACTCGATGTGACCGAAAAGTTAAAATCGGTTGCATCGAGATTGAAAACCTAGATCGACTTAGTGATCTCGGTATGACCGAAATGGATGAATCGGTCAGACCGAAACGCACAAAGAAGTTTTGGAAATTTAAGTCTATGATGAATTGGGGACTTCGAGTGCTCCTCACACAGAGTGGTTCGAATCTGACTTGATCAAACTTTGTGATATAGCATGAATAGAGTTTGAGACAAGAATAGCATAGATAGCTAGAGAGGGTTCTTAGGCATTCTCATCCATCCACTTGGCAAAAGAAAAGAGGCCAAACAAGCAAAACAACAAGTGGATGTCCTCGAATGAGTAAAATATGCAAACGACATGCTCACACAATAGAATGGCAGATAAAATATGTGACAAAGCATGCACAACCAATTCTAGCATCTATCAAGCAATTGGCGATGACTAGGTCATCTATATATGAGTATATTGACTTAGGAGTCAAATGAGAACATTTGATCATGGGGCATACTCATCATTTAAGCTCAAGTGGGGTTGCCACTTTTACATAATGCATTGTTGTGTTCACACCATTAGAGTTGCTTTAGCTCAATTCTTAGAGTAAAGCTCCCCCTAGATGTGAGATCCCCCCTAAAAGGGATGAACTAACCTTGGGTTTTGTCGATGATGACTTCATGCAGGTGTTGAAGATGTGGATGCTCTATGTTGATGTAGATCATTTGGAGCAATCCTTTGGAGTGAGTTGCACTTTCAATACCTACACGGGTTAGTCCCATAAGGAACAAACAAGGATATCCATAGACATAGAGTGATGCACGCACAAAATGATGTCTATGAAAGCATTGGGTTACCTTGTCCCTTGTCTTACCAACAAGAGGGTTTGTGACTCCATGAACTAGTGCAAGATGTGGAAGTTGATTGCACTTGTTCTTGCCAAAATGATAAGAGTGAAGTATGTTGGCGGAGTCACCCTCAAGAACTCTCTAGTTCTTCTTCTTCGGGATCCACACCATCTTGATGGGAATCCTTGGAGTTGTAGTCGTACTTGATGAATTAGAACTTGATGTAGTCTTGGGAACCCACTTGACCAAGGCCTTAGGTGCTTCTTCAAATGCATCAATCTCCTCTTGAAGCTTGTCCTTGCCTTTCTGCTTGTGGTCTTGTGGTGGACGATCATCTTGAGCTTGTGTCCCTTTGAAAGAAGTAGGATCATACTTCTCTTGTTGAGGAACAAACTTCGTCTTTGGGTATTGATCTTCTTCCCACTCAACTCCATTGGCATCAAACTTTCGTTCAAAACCAACACCTTGGTTCTTCCAGTGCCTTCCTTGCTTGCGTACAATTTCCTCGAATTGCTTACTTCCGGCAAGGCTCTTGTAAACACATTTCTCTATAATACCCTTCAATAAGCTGTTTTCTTGCTCAAGTGTAACTTGGCTAAGAGAATCATTAGTGGAATCAAGAGAACTACTAGAAGCCACAACATTGGATTTAGCATAATGATTGTTGTTACAACTAGAGGAAGAATCTTTCTTGTTCTTGTTACTAGACTTGACTTGAGGCATGTAAGTAGATAAGAGTAAACGCTTGACAATGTAATAAGAACTTTTCTGGCTAAGGTCATCATTGATAGCCTTTAAAAACTCATGTTCTTGCTCAAGGTTGAGCTTTTCAAAACGTAATTTCTCATGAGTCCTTAAAAGTTCTCGATGATCTCCTAAGATAGTTTCATGAGCTAACTTAAGAGTGTTTAGTCCTTTACTTAGAAGCTCAATCTTATCCTTATCATTGTCATACGTTTGATCTTTATTAGCATGATTAATTGACGTTTCGTCATAGTATTCATCACTAGAGTTGTCAACAAGTAAATCATCATCACCTAGCAAGTCATCTTCATCACTATTGAAATCAACATACTCGGGGTGTGATACCTTTGGGCCTTTGGCCATGAAGCATCTTCCAATTCCTTCATTTGGTGAATCATATATGTCATAGGAGTTGGTTGACACAAGTGCTAGACCGGCAACACCTTCATCTTGAGTATGTTCTGAGTCGGAGTGATAGCTTCTCTCGGAGTGATGTTCGGAGTTGGAGCCGGATACCCATTCATCAACATGAGCTTGATGTCTTCGTTTTGTGTAGCTCTTTGATGATTTGTCCTTCCTTTGCAAATCCTTGCTTCTCTGGGATGTTCTTCGTTCATAACGATCATCTCTACTCCTTCTCTCTCTTGGTGGTGATTCTTCTCTTCTACTTCTTCTCTTAGGTGATTCTTCTCTTCTCTTGTAGGGAGCCGTACACTCATTGGAATAGTGTCTGGGTCTTCCACAATTGTAGCAATTACGCTCTCAACTCGAAGATCTTTTGTCATTGTAGGACATTGACTTGGAACTTCTTTCCATGCTCCTACTCTTATAGAACTTGTTGAAATTATTCACCATTAGGCTCAATTCTTCATTGAAGGTTTATTTCTCACTTGATGATGTGGGAGCTTCACATGAGGCTTTGTAAGCACCACTTGAGTTGTTGTGGAGCTCTTCCTTATCCTTGAGTGACATCTCATGAGCAACAATTCTTCCAATGACCTCCGTTGGCTTGAGATTCTTGTAATTGGGCATCATTTGGATCAATGTGCACACGGTATCATATTTTCCATCCAAGGCTCTTAGGATATTCTTGATGATGAAATTTGTCAGTCATCTCTTCACTTCCTAAGCCGACAATCTCATTTGTGATGAGAACAAGCCTAGAGTACATTTCAGCGACGCCTTCACCATCCTTCATCTTGAACTTGTTAAGTTCACTTTGAAGCACATCCAACTTGGATTCCTTGACGGAGTCGGTACCTTCGTGCATGTCAATCAAAGTGTCCCAAATTTCCTTTACATTCTCAAGACGGCTGATTTTGTTGAATTCTTTGGGGCACAATCCATTGAAGAGGATATCACAAGCTTGAGCGTTGTATTGCATCATCTTCAAAATTCTTCTGCGCTAGCTTCACGGTTCGGTTCTCTCCCATCAAAGGATTCACCTTGCAAGCCAATACACACAATAGCCCATATGGCAGGGTTATGTCCAAGAATATGCATTTTCATCTTATGCTTTCAACTAGCAAAATTAGTACCATCAAAGTAAGGACCTCTACGATGATAATTTCCCTCGCTAGACGCCATACTCTCCTAGGTTGTGAAACCAAGGCTATGACTACCAAAAGCTATGGAAATCAAAGCAAATGGAGACCAAAGCTCTGATACCACTTGTAGGATCGAAAGTATGTCTAGAGGGGGGTGATTAGACTACTTGACCAAATAAAAGCTTAGCCTTTTCCCAATTTTAATTCTTGGCAGTTTTTAGCAAATTAGCACAAGTCAAGCAATCAACCTACACATGCAATTCTAGAGTATAGCGGCGGAATTTAACACAATTGCATATGAAGGTAAAGGGGAGGAGTTTGAGAAGGCAAACGCAATTGATGACACGGAGATTTTTGAGCCGTGGTTCCAATAGATGGTGCTATCGTACTCCCACGTTGATGGAGACTTCAACCCACGAAGGGTAACGGATGTGCGAGTCCATGGAGGGCTCCACCCACGAAGAGTCCATGAATAAGCAACCTTGTCTATCCCACCATGGCCGTCGCCCACGAAGGACTTGCCTCACTAGGGGTAGATCTTCACGAAGTAGGCGATCTCCTTGCCCATACAAACTCCTTGGTTCAACTCCACAATCTTGTTGGAGGCTCCCAAGTGACACCTAGCCAATCTAGGAGACACCACTCTCCAAGAAGTAACAAATGGTGTGTTTATGATGAACTCCTTGCTCTTGTGCTAAAAATGATAGTCTCCCCAACACTCAACTTTCTCTCACTGGATTTGGATTTGGTGGAAAGAAGATTTGAGTGGAAAGCAACTTGGGGAATGCTAGAGATCAAGATTCTTATGGTAGGATTGGAATATCTTGACCTCAACACAAGTGTAGGTGGTTCTCTCTCAGAAAATGTAATTTGGAAGTGTAGGCATGTCCTGATGTCTCTCTCTACGAATGAAGAGGGGGTGGAGGGGTATATATAGCCTACACACAAAATCTAACCGTTACACACAACTTACCAATCTCTGTGGGACCGAATTGAGAAACTCGGTCGGACCGAATCAGCAAATCTAGTGCCTGTTAGGATTTTCGGTGGGACCGACATGCAACTCGGTAGGACTGATATGGTTAGCGTTAGGGCATAACGTAATCTCAGTGAGACCGATTTTGGTAATAAGCTAACCAGAGAGTTGGCCAGGTAAACTCGGTGGGACCGATTCGCTCATCTTGGTAGGACCAAAATGTTATGAAAAGGAAACAGAGAGTTTACATTGCAATCTTAGTGGGACCAATCGCTCATCTCGTTGAGACCGAAATGTTACGAAGGGAAACAAAGAGATTACAATCCCATCTCGGTGAGACCGAGATCCCTATCAGTGAGACCGATTTGCCTAGGGTTTGTGGCAGTGGCTATGACATCTGAACTCGGTGGCGCCGGATAGAAAGAATCGGTGGGGCCGAGTTTGACTTTTGGTTTAGGTCATATATGGATGTGAGAAAGTAGTTGAGGGCTTTGGAGCATATCACTAAGCATTTTGAGCAAGAACCTCATTAAGCAACACCTCATCCCTCCTTGATAGTATTGGCTTTTCCTATAGACTCAATGTTATCTTGGATCACTAAAATAGAAAATGTAGAGTCTTGAGCTTTGAGCTTGAGCCAATCATTTTGTCCTTAGCATTTTGAGGGGTCCACTTTTCTCATCCATGCCATGCCAATCATTGAGCTTTCCTGAAATATTTATCTTGGAATAGCATTAGCTCAATGAGCTATATGTTGTTAGGAATTACCAAAACCACCTAGGGATAGTTGCACTTTCACGGGGCCAGGGCATAAAATCCACCTCGAGTTCGGTATCGTCGCTGCACCAGTCTCGGTTGGTTAGCTTGCTACTAGATCTACCAATGACCGCCTCACAACAAGCCACCGGAGTCGAATTTGAAGCAAATTTATTCCATGCCACCACCACGATAATCATCAAGACAACAACGATGGAAGGACGATAAGCACATATTGCCATCAACTCCGTGGCGCCGCCATGAAGGTTGCCACCGGTGTGGGAATAGATTTTAGGCAGATTTATCCGCCCCAGTGCCGCCCCCACCACCCCAATGACGCACCACGGCATACAAACCCTAACCCTACCTACTAGGCCTGACGGAGGAATGAGATCCCCCTCCCAAAAAATCATACAAGAATAACAAGAAAGAAACCAACGCAAAAATAATACCCACAAAAATATATATTCCACGCGGGATTTCCATATCAACACTTTGAGAAATATC
The DNA here is from genome assembly GCF_018294505.1 of Triticum aestivum. Classification (NCBI taxonomy): domain Eukaryota; kingdom Viridiplantae; phylum Streptophyta; class Magnoliopsida; order Poales; family Poaceae; genus Triticum; species Triticum aestivum. The sequence continues at coordinate 20,340,721 of NC_057810.1, forward strand.
AGTCCTGACAATAATGCTCTGTGTACAATTATTTTTCTAAAAGAATCTCGAGCATGACCCTGCCACATGTTCTTAATATTATATAATGAACATCATGGGCAAAAATAGTATGCACTTGATCATGCAATCCTATTCAATAAATGTACCTGTTGGCTTACCACATCTAGCTTTTGCGAATGTTGAAGAGGGAGACGCGGTCAGCTGTTAGTTACATCGAGAATGACAATGAGCAGAACATCACGCCTTCTCCAATCGGCGAAATGATTGGTTCAAATTCTCAATGTAACTTACACCCACCACATCTCCCTCATCGGTATTCTCAAATGGACAATTGAAGGACTCGGCACTGCAAGTGTCAAGCTTTAGACACACCAAAAACTAGATTTTACTAGTGTTGTTGGTTGAATATAGGTCACTTGGAGGTATGAGGAGAGGAACTGCCCTTATATATAGAAAGAAAATGGTTGTAACCCCAAACTTTGAGTTCATACTTATCCTATTATTCACATTAAGTACAATCCAAGTTTACATTTGTTCCTATTTGATTCGATTAAAAAGCTCCAAGCATCAATGAGCGCTAAGATATGAGCAGGAACTGCGCAAAACAAGGGGCTATGGACCCATGTGCTGGGATGTGCCACCATGCCTCATGGGCCCCACATTGCACCCTAGGCCTTGCCACGGGTTTACATCCTTCTCCTTTGAAACAACCGCAACACCCATATGATGGTGGATCCGGGTCATCCACCCGGCGCAAGTCATTTTTTCTGGCATTTGGCCTATGTGATCCTATCCTCGTCAAGCGAAGCTACAATATTATTGTAAGTGATTTGGCTGTTTCATTCCAAAGGACACATTTGATATTCTTAACAAATATGGCATGACATGTGAAAACATTGAATACTAGAAACGTATGTTAACATTGGTTAAGGATTCTCGAATGGCTTATTTTCCGATGATCCATGATAGATGTAAATTGTATAGAACAATTCATTTGTTGACCATGGTATAGTATCAGATCTTCTACCTTTTTTAATTTAAGAAAAATCAAGGAAAAGTAAGGCTAGCTATTAGTTTTTGTTCTCAAAAGAAATCCAAGTTATATCAAAAAAAATGCTGGTACAATGCCACCTCAAAATATTAAGAAATTACAAATAGCACCATGGGGAACCAATCTATCCATACCACCAACATAGGATGAGGGCGCACCACCGCTCCTTACCGGCGAAACCCTTGGTTGTGCGCATAGATTGAAGATGTTGGGAACTCATCCTCGGTCTAGGAGGACCAGCATGCTGGAAATAGGTCAGATTGGAACTGCATGACCACTTGCGTCGGCTTGCTGTTTGGCGACGATGAAAGCGCCGCCACCAATGAGAACCTACAAATCCGAAGTCACCACGCTCCTCCAAAAGCTCCATGCCCCCATGTCGACACAAGAGCGTGTGTCATCACAACGGCGGGGCCAGGGCATAAAATCCACCTCGAGTTCGGTATCGTCGCCGCAGCAGTCTCGATTGGTTAGCCTGCTACCAGATCTACCAACCACCGCCTCACAACAACCCACCAGAATCAAATCCGAAGCAAATTTATTCCACGCCACCGCCACCATAATCATCAAGACAACAACGATGGAAGGACGACAAGCACATATTGCCATCAACTCTGAGGAGCCGCCATGAAGGTCGCCACCGGTGTGGGAATAGAGTTTAGGAAGATTTATCCGCCCGAACGCCGCCCCCACCACCCCAGCGGCGCACCACGGCAGACAAACCCTAACCCTACCTACTAGGCCTGACAGAGGAACGAGATCCCCCTACCAATAAATCGTACAAGAACAACGAGAAAGAAACCAATGCCAAAACAATCCCCGTAAAAATGTATATTCCACGCGGGATTTCCGTGTCAACACTTTGAGAAATAACGGTCTGATCAAAATGCTCTATGTACAATTAGTTTTCTAAAAGAATCTCGAGCATGACCCTGCCACATGTTCTTAATATTATGTAATGAACATCATGGGCAAAAATAGTATGCACTTGATCATGCAATCCTAATCAATAAATGTACCCGTTGGCTTACCACATCAAGCTTTTGCGAATGCTGGAGAGGGAGACGCGGTCAGATGTAAGTTACATTGAGAACGACAATCAGCAAAGCATCACGCCTTCTCCAATCGGCGAAATGATTGGTTCAAATTCTCAATGTAACTTACACCACCACATCTCCCTCCTATGTATTCTCAAATAGACAATTTAAGGACTTGGTACTGCAAGTGGCAAGCTTTAGACACACCAAAAACAAGATTTTACTAGTGTTGTTGGCTGAATATAGGTCACTTGGAGGTATGACGAGAGGAACTCCCCTTATATATAGAAATAAAATGGTTGTCACCCGAAACTTTGAGTTCATCCTTATCCAATTATTCACATTAAGTACGATCCAAGTTTACATTGTTTCCTATTTGATTCGATTAAAAAGCTCCAGGCATCTATGAGCGCTAAGAAATGAGCAGGGACAGGGCAAAACAAGGAGCTATGGCCCCACAAGGGACCCATGTGCTGGTATGTGCCACCATGCCTCATGGGCCCCATATTGCATCCTAGGCCTTGCCAGCGTGTTTACATCCTTCTCCTTTGAAACAACCGCAACACCCATATAATGGTGGGTCCGGGTCACCCACCCGGCGCAAGTCATTTTGTCTGGCATTTGGCCTATGTCATCCTATCCTCGTCAAGCATTGCTACAATATTATTGTAAATGATTTGGGCGTTTCATTCCAAAGGACACATTTGATATTCTTAACAAATATGGCATGACATGTGCAAACACTGAATACTAGGAACGTACATTAACATGGGATAAGTTTTCTCCAATGGCTTATTTTCCGATGATCCATGATAGATGTAAATGATATAGAACAATTCATTTGTTGACCATGATATAGTATCAGATCTTCTACCAGTTTGAATTTTAAGAAAAATCAAGGAAAAGTAAGGCTAGCCATTAGTTTATTTTTGTGAGAAGAAACCCAAATTATATTAAAAATAAGTAATGGTACAACGCCACCCCCAAAAATTAAGAAATTACAAATAGCACCATGGGGAACCAATCTAGCCATACCACCAACGTAGGATGAGGGCGCACCGCTGCTCCTTGCCGGTGAAACGCTTGGTTGTGCGCATAGATTAAAGATGTTGGGAACTCATCCTTGTTCCAGGAGGACCAGTATGCCGGAAATAGGTCAGATTGGAACTGCGTAACCACTTGCGTCGACTTGTTGAACATCGACGATGAAAGCGCCGCCACCAACGAGAACCTACAAATTCGGAGTCACCATGCTCCTGCAAAAGCTCCATGCCCCCATGTCGACACAAGAGCGTGTGTCATCACAATGGTGAGGCCATGGTATAAAATCCACCTCGAGTTCGGTATCGTCGCCGCACCAGTCTTCATTGGTTAGCCTGCTACCAGATCTACCAACGACCTCCTCACAACAACCCACTAGAATCGAATCTGAAGCAAATTTATTCCACGCCACCACCACCATAATCATCAAGACAAGAATGATGGAAACACGACAAGCACATATTGCCATCAACTTTGAGGAGCCGCCATGAAGGTTGCCACCGGTGTGGAAATAGAGTTTAGGCAGATTTATCCGCCCGAACGCTGCCCCCACCACCCCAACGACCCACCACGGCAGACAAACCCTAACCCTACCTCCTAGCCCTGATGGAGGAACGAGATCCCCCTACCAATAAATTGTACGAGAATAACGAGAAATAAACCAATGCAAAAACAATCCCCACAAAAATGTATAATCCATGCGGGATTTCCGTATCAACACTTTGAGAAATACATGCTCTATGTACAATTATTTTTCTAAAACAATCTCGAGCATGACCCTGCCACATGTTCTTAATATTAGGTAATGAACATCATGGGCAAAAATAGTATGCACGTGATCATGCCGTCCTAATCAATAAATGTACCCATTGGGTTACCACATCAAGCTTTTGCGAATGCTGGAGAGGGAGACGCGGACAGGTGTAAGTTACATTGAGAACGACAATGAGCAGAACATCATGCCTTCTCCAAACGGCGAAATGATTGGTTCAAATTCTCAATGTAACTTAAACCCACCACATCTCCCTCCTCGGTATTCTCAAATGGACAATTGAAGGACTTGGTACTGCAAGTGTCAAGCTTTAGACACACCAAAACCTAGATTTTACTAGTGTTGTTGGCTGAATAGAGGTCACTTGGAGGTATGAGGAGAGGAACTCCCCTTATATATAGAAAGAAAATGGTTCTAACCCAAAACTTTGAGTTCATCCTTATCCAATTATTCACATTAAGTACGATCCAAGTTTACATTGGTTCCTATTTGATTCGATTAAAAAGCTCCAGGCATCAATGAGCGCTAAGATATGAGCAGGAACCGCGCAAAACTAGGGGCTATGGCCCCACAAGGGACCCATGTGCTGGGATGTGCCACCATGCCTCAGGGGCCCCACATTGCAACCTAGGCCTTGCCACGTGTTTACATCCTTCTCCTTTGAAACAACCGCAACACCCATATGATGGTGGGTCTGGGTCATCCACTCGGCGCAACTCATTTTGTGTGGCATTTGGCCTATGTGATCCTATCCTCGTCAAGCATAGCTACAATGTTATAGTAAGTGATTTGGCCGTTTCATTCCAAAGTACGCATTTGATATTCCTAATAAATATGTCATCACATGTTTAAATATTGAATACTAGAACTGTACATTAACATTGGTTAATGTTTCTCCAATGGCTTATTTTCCGATGATCCATGATAGATGTAAATGATATAGAACAATCCATTTGTTGACCATGCTTATAGTATCATATCTTCTAACTTTTTGACTTTTAAGAAAAAACAAGGAAAAGTAAGGCTAGCTATTAGTTTTCTTTTGTGAGAAGAAACCCAAATTGTATTGAAAATAAGTACCAGTACAACGCCACCCCAAAAAATTAAGAAATTACAAATAGCACCATGGGGAACAAATCTAGCCATACCACCAACGTAGGATGAGGGTGCACTGCTGCTCCTTGCCGGTGAAACCCTTGGTTGTACGCATAGATTAAAGATGTTGGGAACTCATCCTCGGTCAAGGAGGACTAGCATGCCGGATATAGGTCAGATTGGAACTGCGTGACCACTTGCGTCAGCTTGTTGAACATCGATGATGAAAGCGCCGCGACCAATGAGAACATATAAATTCGGAGTCACCACGCTCCTAAAAAGCTCCATGCCCCCATGTCGACACCAGAGCGCGTGTCATCACAACAGCGGGGCCAGGGCATAAAATCGACCTCGAGTTTGATATCGTCGCCGCACTAGTCTCGATTGGTTAGCCTGCAACCAGATCTACCAATGACCGCATCACAACAACCCACTAGAATCGAATCGGAAGCAAAATTATTCCACGCCACCACCACCATAAACGTCAAGACAACAACGACGGAAGGACGACAAGCACATATTGCCATCAACTCCGAGGAGCCGCCATGAAGGTCGCCACCAGTGTGGGAATAGAGTTTAGGCAGATTTATTCGCCCGATCGCCGCCCCCACCACCCCAACGACGCACCATGGCAGACAAACCCGAACCCTACTTACTAGGCCTGACGGAGGAACGAGATCCCCCTACCAATAAATCGTATAAGAATAATGAGAAAGAAACCAACGCAAAAACAATCCCCACAAAAATGTATATTCCATGCGGGATTTCCATATCAACACTTTGAGAAATACCAATCTGATCATAATGCTCTATGTACAATTATTTTTCTAAAAGAATATCAAGCATGACCCTGCCACATGTTCTTAATAATATGTAATGAACATCATGGGCAAAAATAGTATGCACTTGATCGTGCAATCCTAATCAATAAATGTACCCATTGGCTTACCACATCTAGCTTTTGCGAATGCCGGAGAGGGAGACGCGGTCAGGTGTAAGTTACATCGAGAATGACAATGAGCAGAACATCATGCCTTCTCCAATCGGTGAAATTATTGGTTCAAATTCTCAATGTAACTTACACCCACCACATCTCCCTCCTCAGTATTCTCAAATGGACATTTGAAGGACTCATTACTGCAAGTGTCAAGCTTTAGACACACAAAAAACTAGATTTTACTAGTGTTGTTGGCTGAATATAGGGCACTTGGAGGTATGAGGAGAGGAACTCCCCTTATATATAGAAAGGAAATGGTTGTAACCCGAAACTTTGAGTTCATCCTTATGTAATTATTCACATTAAATATGATCCAAGTTTACATTGGTTCCTATATGATTCGATTAAAAAGTTCCAAGCATCAATGAGCGCTAAGATATGAGCAGGAACCACGCAAAACAAGGGGCTCTGGCCCCACAAGGGACCCATGTGCTGGGATGTGCCACCATGCCTCATGGGCCCCACATTGCACCCTAGGCCTTGCCATGTGTTTAAATCCTTCTCCTTTGTAACAACCGCAACACCCTTATGATGGTGGGTCCAGATCATCCACCCGGCGCAAGTCATTTTGTCTGGCATTTGTCCTATGTGATCATATCCTCGTCAAGCATTGCTACAATATTATTCTACGTGATTTGACCATTTCATTCCAAAGTACACATTTGATATTCTTAACAAATAAGGCATCACATGTGTAAACATTGAATACTAGAAACGTACATTAACATTGGTTAATGTTTCTCCAATGGCTTATTTTCTGATGATCCATGATAGATGTAAATGATATAGAACAATTCATTTGTTGACCATGCTTATAGTATCATATCTTCTGACTTTTTGAATTTTAAGAAAAAACAAGTAAAAGTAAGGCTAGCTATTAGTTTTATTTTGTGAGAAGAAACCCAAATTGTGTTGAAAATAAGTACTGGTACAACGCCACCCCCAAAAAAAGAAATTACAAGTAGCACCATGGGAACCAATCTAGCCATACCACCAACGTAGCATGAGGGTGCACCACCGCTCCCTGCCGGCGAAACCCTTGGTTGTGCGCATAGATTACAGATGCTGGTAACTCATCCTTGGTACAGGAGGACCAGCATGCCAGATATAGGTCAGATTGGAACTGCGTCACCACTTGTGTCGGCTTGTTGAACGGCGATGATGAAAGCGCCGCCACCAATGAGAACCTACAAATCCGGAGTCACCACGCTCCTACAAATGCTCCATGCCCCCATGTCGACACCAGAGCGGGTGTCATCACAATGACGGGGCCAGGGCATAAAATCCACCTCGAGTTTGGTATCATCGTAGCACCAATCTCGGTTGGTTAGCCTGCTACCAGATCTACCAACGACCGCCTCAGAACAACGCACCAAAATCGAATCCGAGGCAAATTTATTCCACGCTACCACCACCATAATCATCAAGACAACTTCGATGGAAGGACAAGAAGCACATATTGCCATCAACTCCGAGGAGCCGCCATGAAGGTCTCCACCGGTGTGGGAATGGAGTTTAGGCAGATTTATCCGCTCGAATGCCGCCCCCACCACCAAAACGACGCACCACGGCAGACAAACCCTAACCCTACCCACTAGGCCTGATGGAGGAACGAGATCCCCCTCCCAATAAATCATACAAGAATAACGAGAAAGAAACCAACACAAAAATAATCCCCACAAAAATATATATTCCAAGCGGGATTTCCATATCAACACTTTGAGAAATACCAGTCCTGATCATAATGCTCTATGTACAATTGTTTTTCTAAAAGAATCTGGAGCAAGAACCTACCACATGTTCTTAATATTATGTAATGAACATCATGGGCAAAAATAGTATGCACTTTATCATGCAATCCTAATCAATAAATGTACCCGTTGGCTTACCACATCTAGCTTTTTCGAATGTTGAAGACGGAGACGCGGTCAGGTGTAAGTTACATCGAGAACGACAATGAGCAGAATGTCACGCCTTCTCCAATCAGCAAAATGATTGGCTCAATTTCTCATTGTAACTTACACCCACCACATCGCCCTCCTCGGTATTCTCAAATGGACAACTGAAGGACTCAGTAATGCAAGTGTCAGCCTTTAGACACACCAAAAACTAGATTTTCTTAGTGTTGTTGGCTGAATATAGGTCACTTGGAGGTATGAGGACAGGAACTCCCGTTATATATAGAAAGCAATTGGTTGTAACCCAAAAACTTTGAGTTCATTCTTAACCATTTATTCACATTAAGTATGATCCAAGTTTACATTGGTTCCTATTTGATTCGATTAAAAAGCTCCAAGCATCAATGAGTGCTAATATGAGCAGGAACCGCGCAAAACAAGGGGCTATGGCCCCACAAGGGGCCCATGTGCTGGGATGTGCCACCATGCCAAATGGGCCCCACATTGCACCCTAGGCCTTGCCACGTGTTTACATCCTTCTCCTTTGAAACAACCGCAACACCCATATGATGGTGGGTCCGGGTCATCCACCCGGCGCAAGTCATTTTGGCTGGCATTTGGCCTATGATCCTATCCTCGTCAAGCATTGCTACAATATTATTGTAAGTGATTTGGCCATTTCATTCCAAAGTAGACATTTGATATTCTTAACAAATAAGGCATCACATGTGCAAATATTGAATACTAGAAACGTACATTAACATTGGTTAAGGTTTCTCCAATGGCTTATCTCCCGATGATCCATGATAGATGTAAATGATATAGACCAATTCATTTTTTGACCATGGTATAGTCTCAGATCTTCTACCTTTTTGAATTTTAAGAAAAATCAAGGAAAAGTAAGGCTAGCTATAAGTTTTCTTTTGTGAGAAGAAACCCAAATTATATTGAAAATAAGTACTAGTACAATGCGACCCCAAAAAATTAAGAAATTACAAATAGCACCATGGGGAACAAATCTAGCCATACAACCAACGTAGGATGAGGGCGCACCGCCACTCCCTGCCGGAGAAACCCTTGTTTGTGCTCATAGATTAAAGATGTTGGGAACTCATCCTCGGTCCAGGAGGACCAGCATGCAGGATATAGGTCAGATTGGAACTTCGTCACCACTTGCGTCGGCTTGTTGAACAACGACGATTAAAGCGCCGCCACCAACGAGAACCTACAAATCCGGAGTCACCACGCTCCTACAAAACCTCCATGCCCCCATGTCGACACTAGAGCACGTGTCATCACAACGGCGGGGTGTAGGATCGAAAGTATGTCTAGAGGGGGGGTGATTAGACTACTTGAGCAAATAAAAGCTTAGCCTTTTCCCAATTTTAATTCTTGGCAGTTTTTAGCAAATTAGCACAAGTCAAGCAATCAACCTACACATGCAATTCTAGAGTATAGCAGCGGAATTTAACACAATTGCATATGAAGGTAAAGGGGAGGAGTTTGAGAAGGCAAACGCAATTGACGACACGGAGATTTTTGAGCCGTGGTTCCGATAGGTGGTGTTATCAAACATACACGTTGATGGAGACTTCAACCCATGAAGGGTAACGGCTGCACGAGTCCACGGAGGGCTCCACCCACGAAGGGTCCACGAAGAAGCAACCTTGTCTATCCCACCATGGCCGTCGCCCATGAAGGACTTGCCTCACTAGGGGTAGATCTTCAGGAAGTAGGCGATCTCCTTGCCCGTACAAACTCCTTGGTTCAACTCCACAATCTTGTCGGAGGCTCCCAAGTGACACCTAGTCAATCTAGGAGACACCACTCTCCAAGAAGTAACAAATGGTGTGTTGATGATGAACTCCTTGCTCTTGTGCTTCAAATGATAGTCTCCCCAACACTCAACTTTCTCTCAACAGAGAGATTACAATCCCATCTCGGTGAGACCGAGATCCCTATCGGTGAGACCGATTTGCCTAGGGTTTGTGGCAGTGGCTATGACATTGAACTCGGTGGCGCCGGAAAGAAAGAATCGGTGGGGCCGAGTTTGACTTTTTGTTTAGGTCATATGTGGATGTGAGAAAGTAGTTGAGGGCTTTGGAGCATATCACTAAGCATTTTGAGCAAGAACCTCATTAAGAAACACCTCATCCCTCCTTGATAGTATTGACTTTTCCTATAGACTCAATGTGATCTTGGATCACTAAAATAGAAAATGTAGACTCTTGAGCTTTGAGCTTGAGCCAATCCTTTTGTCCTTAGCATTTTGAGGGGTCCACTTTTCTCATCCATGCCATGCCAATCATTGAGCTTTCCTGAAATATTTATCTTGGAATAGCATTAGCTCAATGAGCTATATGTTGTTAGGAATTACCAAAACCACCTAGGGATAGTTGCACTTTCAATCTCCCCCTTTTTGGTAATTGATGACAACATATAGATCAAAGCTTCGACAAATGATAATAAGATTGAAAAACGTTGTCTCTTTGAGAAGTATGTGAAAAGCAAGAGCTCCCCCTAAATTTGTGCATAGTTTAAGATTTGCTTTGGACTGCAAATGCACAATGAGTTAGGATCATGGGTTACTCTTCCATGTCACATACATCTTGGTGGAGCGCTCAAAATGATAACAATTAAATACATGCACTCATCACCAAGCAAAGTGAATGATCATATGAGGATATAAGAGATAATATCATCCAATCAAGCAATAATGTAGCATAGTATATGACCAAACAAATGATCATCCAAGTATCACACAAAAGCATAGAGTATCTCAAACAAGCAAATAACAAAGTTCAACCACCAAAAACAAGAGAGAACAAAAGCAACACTCTCTCTCGAAGCCTATGATCTATACATTTTCTCCCCCTTTGGCAACAAGTTACCAGAAAGTTCATAAAAATGCATAGTGCTAAATCGACTCTCAGGCTTGGTCTTTAGGTGGTGGTGTAGAAATAGCTCCAAGGACGATGGCATCAGTTGAGGTTGATGGAGCTGGTGGAGTGGCTACTGGAGCTGGTGGCACTGAAGTTGTTGCTGGTGCAGATGAAGTTGCTCTGGTGTCTGTAACTTGCACTGCAGCAGATCTCTGACCTCTGGGCACTCTAGCAAATGCTTCTGTGGTAGACTTGCCTTTCTTCTCCTCCACTTCCTCCTGAAGTTGCTCAACAACTGACTGTATCTCAGTGACCTTCACATCTAAATCATAGAACTTCTGCTCTATGATTCTCTCCAAGCTCTCCTAGTTTTGAGTCAGGGTGGCCAAGCCCTTCTCAATCCTCAGAGTGGAGGCAATCAAGTAGCCAAGCTGATCTTGCTTGCTCTTCAGGAAATACTGAGATGCCTCATCAATGGTTGGCATCTTTGCAGCCTTCTCGGTCCTTGCTTTCTCCTTCTTTTCTTGTGCTTGCACAGATGATGGTTCATTCTCATCCATCGCCACAGTGTTGTCCTGAAAGTCTGGGTAGATGGGCAGGTGTTCCTTGCCCAAGAGATATGTGCCAGTGCCCATCTTGGAGTTTATAAGCTCCTGAATCTGTGGGGCATACCCACAACTCCTCTTCTAATCAGCGGCTGTCCTCTTGATAGTTTCCACAATTAGGCTCATGACTTTGAACTTTTGAGGCACATCAAATATGTGAAGCAGGTTAATTGCATGGCCTCTAATCATCTTGTTATCACCTGACTTTGGCAACAGAGTATGCCTGAGGATCCAGTTGATTGTTGGCAAACCTGACAATAGGTAATGTACTGATCCAAACTTGTGTGTCTCAAGTGCAGCATCTGGGATCTCTCTGTACATATGTGCCATGGAGTTGTGATCCTTCTTCTTCTTGGCATAGACAGCCAAGTCATCCTCATTCTCCTTGGGAGCATTGATCAATTTTTCCCATTCTTCAACTGTTGATTGGTACCTAGTACCTTCAGACATCCAGACAATCCTTCCACCTAGATAGAAATGAGTTGTGGCGTAGAACTGCATAATAAGCTCATCATTCCACTTTGTGAGCTTCTGCCCGACAAAGTTCTCTACTCCACAAGACTTGAAACTATCATAAACTCCAGGATAGTGCTCTTCATTGTTCCTGATGTACTTCTAGTCCACCCATCTCATATCACAGACTATAGGCTTCTTGTCAAGCAGCACTGTCTCATAGAAGTCATGTTGTTCCTTTCTATGGAACCTGTAGTCCACAATAGTTCTTCTCCTGACTGCATAGGGATCAGTCAATCTCCACTGTCTGAGTCATGCATCCTTCCTGAGCTTCATGTCCTCAGCTACTGGATGAGCATCATTGTGATCTGGAATTTTGGGCTTCAACTTCCTCAACACATGTGACTCATCGTCATCTTCTTCTTCTATAGCAGCATCAGGCACTGGGGCCTTGTTCTTCTCTGCAGCAGGAATACTCCTGGTGCTCCTCTTGGGTGCAGTTTTGGGCTTAGGTGCAGCTGCCTTGGGAGCTTCTTTGTGCTTTGATGGAGCAGCCCCTGATCTTATAGCATCTCCCATAAGCTTTTGAGCTTTAGGTGCTGGTGCAGCAACCTCTTCCTCTTCTTCCATCATAGAGGGTTTTCCAACTACTCTGGCCATAGTCTTCTTAGCTCTTTCATTCCTTTTCTTCTTAGCCACTACTTGCTCTTTGGGTTCAGATCCCAAAGTCTCTTGAGTTGTTCATTTGACCTTCAACATAGGAGTCCTCTTGGCTGGAACTTTCCTGTTCATACCAGGCTTAATGGCAGCAGCTGTGCCATATTCCTTCTTTAGCACTTTCCTAGATGTGGCCTCATCCTCATCTGCCACATAGTCCTCATCTTGAGAATCTGAGGTCTTCTTCTTTCTGGCCCTAGTGGCTGCCTTTGGCAAGTTGCTGGGTGTCCTCCTGCTACCCTCATCATAACTGCTAGAGGGGCTAGTGCCCTCACTCATCTGAACTTGCTCTTCAGCTCTGTTTTGAATGTCACTCTGATCTGACATAGTGCAAACCCTGATAGCAGACCCTGTGAATAGATATAGATGAGGTAGATGGGATGAGCATCACAAAGTACAGAGGTTTTTGCAAAAGAATGAGTCAAAAACTTAGTTTTAGTTTTCCACAAAAAGCATTTCGGATATACCGATTTGAGAACTCGGTGATACCGAAGCAGCTTTTGGAACCTAAACTAGTGAACTCGATCAGACCGAGTCACAGTTTGGTGGCACCGAGACTGCTAGGGTTCCACAAAGTCCTGAACTCGGTCACACCGATTTGCAATTCTCGGTCAGGCCGAGAATCACATGTGCAATGGCCTAAGCCAAATCGGTGGAACCGATTTCTACAACTCGTTTGGTCCGAGATGATTTCGGCGGAAACCTAACCCTAAATTTTCAATCCACAACTAATCTACGGAGTGATTTCGCTGGATAGGGTGATCTCAATCGTGGCAAGATACATGGCAAAACAATGTGCTAGGAATCGGAGTGATATTAGCACAAGGATCAAGTCCATACCCTATGTACGGTGATGGACCTGCTACGGCGGCAACCCGGAGACGATTCCTGTTGACGGCGACGGAGACCAGCGGAGGGAGGCAGCTGGCGACGAGTAGGACGATCTGGACACCCAGGGAGGCAGAGCAGGCTGAGCGCGGGCAAAGGGGTTCAGAGAAATTTCCAAATTTTGGCCCGGGGATATAAATAGCCTGACCCTGTCGGTGTGACCCAGTGGAACAACTCGGTGGCACCGAGATGCATAACTGCAAGCAGTTACTGCAACTCGATGTGACCGAAAAGTTCAAATCAGTTGCACCGAGATTGAAAACCTAGATCGACTTAGTGATCTCGGTATGACCGAAATGGATGAATAGGTATGACTGAAATGGATGAATCGGTCAAACCGAAACGCACAAAGAAGTTTTGGAAATTTAAGTCTATGACGAATTGGGGACTCCGAGTGCTCCTCACACAGAGTGGTTCGAATCTGACTTGATCAAACTTTGTGATATAGCATGAATAGAGTTTGAGACAAGAATAGCATAGATAGCTAGAGAGGGTTCTTAGGCATTCTCATCCATCCACTTGGCAAAAGAAAAGAAGCCAAACAAGCAAAACAACAAGTGGATGTCCTCGAATGAGTAAAATATGCAAACGACATGCTCACACAATAGAATGGCAGATAAAATATGTGACAAAGCATGCACAACCAATTCTAGCATCTATCAAGCAATTGGCGATGACTAGGTCATCTATATATGAGTATATTGACTTAGGAGTCAAATGAGAACATTTGATCATAGGGCATACTCATTGTTTAAGCTCAAGTGGGGTTGCCACTTTTACATAATGCATTGTTGTGTTCACACCATTAGAGTTGCTTTAGCTCAATTCTTAGAGTAAAGCTCCCCCTAGATGTGAGATCCCCCCTAAAAGGGATGAACTAACCTTGGGTTTTGTCGATGATGACTTCATGCAGGTGTTGAAGATGTGGATGCTCTATGTTGATGTAGATCATTTGGAGCAATCCTTTGGAGTGAGTTGCACTTTCAATACCTACACGGGTTAGTCCCACAAGGAACAAACAAGGATATCCATAGACATAGAGTGATGCACGCACAAAATGATGTCTATGAAAGCATTGGGTTACCTTGTCCCTTGTCTTACCAACAAGAGGGTTTGTGACTCCATGAACTAGTGCAAGATGTGGAAGTTGATTGCACTTGTTCTTGCCAAAATGATAAGAGTGAAGTATGTTGGCGGAGTCACCCTCAAGAACTCTCTAGTTCTTCTTCTTCGGGATCCACACCATCTTGATGGGAATCCTTGGAGTTGTAGTCGTACTTGATGAATTAGAACTTGATGTAGTCTTGGGAACCCACTTAACCAAGGCCTTAGGAGCTTCTTCAAATGCATCAATCTCCTCTTGAAGCTTGTCCTTGCCTTTCTGCTTGTGGTCTTGTGGTGGACGATCATCTTGAGCTTGTGTCCCTTTGAAAGAAGTAGGATCATACTTCTCTTGTTGAGGAACAAACTTCGTCTTTGGGTATTGATCTTCTTCCCAATCAACTCCATTGGCATCAAACTTTCGTTCAAAACCAACACCTTGGTTCTTCCAGTGCCTTCCTTGCTTGCGTACAATTTCCTCGAATTGCTTACTTCCGGCAAGGCTCTTGTAAACACATTTCTCTATAATTCCCTTCAATAAGCTGTTTTCTTGCTCAAGTGTAACTTGGCTAAGAGAATCATTAGTGGAATCAAGAGAACTACTAGAAGCCACAATATTAGATTTAGCATGATGATTGTTGTTACTACTAGAGGAAGAATCTTTCTTGTTCTTGTTACTAGACTTGACATGAGGCATGTAAGTAGATAAGAGTAAACGCTTGGCAATGTAATAAGAACTTTTCTGGTGAAGGTCATCATTGATAGCCTTTAAAAACTCATGTTCTTGCTCAAGGTTGACCTTTTCAAAACGTAATTTCTCATGAGTCCTTAAAAGTTCTCGATGATCTCCTAAGATAGTTTCATGAGCTAACTTAAGAGTGTTTAGTCCTTTACTTAGAAGCTCAATCTTATCCTTATCATTTTCATTCGTTTGATCTTGATTAGCATGATTAATTGACGTTTCATCACAGTATTCATCACTAGAGTTGTAAACAAGTAAATCATCATCACCTAGCAAGTCATCTTCATCACTATTGAAATCAACATACTCGGGGTGTGATACCTTTGGGCCTTTGGCCATGAAGCATCTTCCAATTCCTTCATTTGGTGAATCATATATGTCATAGGAGTTGGTTGACACAAGTGCTAGACCGGCAACACCTTCATCTTTAGTATGTTCTGAGTTGGAGTGATAGCTTCTCTCGGAGTGATGTTCGGAGTTGGAGCCGGATACCCATTCACCAACATGAGCTTGATGTCTTCGTTTTGTGTAGCTCTTTGATGATTTGTCCTTCCTTTCCAAATCCTTGCTTCTCCGGGATGTTCTTCGTTCATAACGATCATCTCTACTCCTTCTCTCTCTTGGTGGTGATTCTTCTCTTCTACTTCTTCTCTTAGGTGATTCTTCTCTTCTCTTGTAGGGAGCCGTACACTCATTGGAATAGTGTCCGGGTCTTCCACAATTGTAGCAATTACGCTCTCAACTCAAAGATCTTTTGCCATTGTAGGACCTTGACTTGGAACTTCTTTCCTTGCTCCTACTCTTGTAGAACTTGTTGAAATTATTCACCATTAGGCTCAATTCTTCATTGAAGGTTTATTTCTCACTTGATGATGTGGGAGCTTCACATGAGGCTTTGTAAGCACCACTTGAGTTGTTGTGGAGCTCTTCCTTATCCTTGAGTGACATCTCATGAGCAACAATTCTTCCAATGACCTCCGTTGGCTTGAGATTCTTGTAATTGGGCATCATTTGGATCAATGTGCACACGGTATCATATTTTCCATCCAAGGCTCTTAGGATATTCTTGATGATGAAATTTGTGGGTCATCTCACTTCCTAAGCCGGCAATCTCATTTGTGATGAGAACAAGCCTAGAGTACATTTCAGCGACGCCTTCACCATCCTTCATCTTGAACTTGTCAAGTTGGCTTTGAGGCACATCCAACTTGGATTCCTTGACGGAGTCGGTACCTTCGTGTATGTCAATCAAAGTGTCCCAAATTCCCTTTACATTCTCAAGACGGCTGATTTTGTTGAATTCTTTGGGGCACAATCCATTGAAGAGGATATCACAAGCTTGAGCGTTGTATTGCATCATCTTCAAAATTCTTCTGCGCTAGCTTCACGGTTCGGTTCTCTCCCATCAAAGGATTCACCTTGCAAGCCAATACACACAATAGCCCATATGGCGGGGTTATGTCCAAGAATATGCATTTTCATCTTATGCTTTCAACTAGCAAAATTAGTACCGTCAAAGTAAGGACCTCTACGGTGATAATTTCCCTCGCTAGACGCCATACTCTCCTAGGTTGTGAAACCAAGGCTATGACTACTGAGGGAGTTCCGGACTAGGGGGTGTCCGGATAGCCGAACTATCATCATCGGCCGGACTCCAAGACTATGAAGATAGAAGATTGAAGACTTCGTCCCGTGTCCGGATGGGACTTTCCTTGGCTTGGAAGGCAAACTTGGCGATACGGATATGTAGATCTCCTACCATTGTAACCGACTCTGTGTAACCCTAGCCCTCTCCGGTGTCTATATAAACCGGATGGCTTTAGTCCATAGGACGAACAACAATCATACCATAGGCTAGCTTCTAGGGTTTAGCCTCCTTGATCTCGTGGTAGATCCACTCTTGTAACACACATCATCAATATTAATCAAGCAGGACATAGGGTTTTACCTCCATCAAGAGGGCCCGAACCTGGGTAACACATCGTGTCCCTTGTCTCATGTTACCATCCGCCTAGACGCACAGTTCGGGACCCCCTACCCGAGATCCGCCGGTTTTGACACCGACATTGGTGCTTTCATTGAGAGTTCCTCTGTGTCGTCACCGATAGGCTCGATGGCTTCTTCGATCGTCATCAACGACGCAGTCCAGGGTGAGACTTTTCTCCCCGGACATATCTTCGTATTCGGCGGATTTGCACTGCGGGCCGATTCGCTTGGCCATCTGGAGCAGATCGAAAGCTACGCCCCTGGCCGTCAGGTCAGATTTGGAAGTTTAAACTTCACGGCAGACATCCGCGGGGACTTGATCTTCGATGGATTGGAGCCACAGCCGAGCGTGCCGCACTGTCACGGCGAGCATGATTTAGCTCTGCAGTCGGACAGTACCCTGGAGGCCGCACTCGAACCCGCTCCAATCTTCAATTCGGGGCCGGCTGCGCAGGCCGAGGATGGATGGCTAGACACCGCCTCGGGAACTGCCGAACAGTGACCTTGTCCCTCATGAATTTTGTGACTCCGAGGTGCCGGACTCCTTGCCGGACTTCGAACCTCCCGCGCCCCCTCCGGTTGAATCCGATTGGGCGCCGATCATGGAGTTCACCGCAGCGGACATCTTTCAACACTCACCTTTTGGCGACATCTTGAGTTCGCTAAAGTATCTCTCGTTATCGGGAGAGCCCTAGCCGGACTGCGGTCAGGACGGTTGGGATGCGGACGACGAAGAAATTCAAAGCCCACCCACCACCCACCTCGTAGCCGCTATCGACGATCTAACCGACATGCTAGACTACGACTTCGAAGACATCGACGGTATGGACGACGATGCCGGAGACGACCAAGAACCAGCACCCACCGAGCACTGGAAAGCCACCCCTACTCACGACGTATACATGGTGGATACACCAAAAGGAAGCGACAATGAGGATAAACGGGACGTGGCGAAGGACAACTCCCCCAACAAACAACCAAAACAGCGACGCAAGCGCCGCCCGAAGACCGGCCTCGATAAAAATGGCACCCATACGGACAAGGCCCTAGAGCAGGGCGAAGCAGTGGACGACGCACACGTCACCAAGCAGCCAGCCGGACATGAACTGGACAAGCAACCCATCCCCGGCGAAGATGATCTCACATCATCAGAGCACATGAATCTTCATAAAAGGCTCGTCGCCACGGCAAGAAGTTTGAAGAAGCAAAAGCAGAAGCTCAAAACAGCGGAGGACGCACTCAGAATGAGATGGAGCAAAGTACTCAAAAGCGCAGATAAACATGGTGCTAGTCACCAGACAAAGAGCTACCCAAAGCGCAAGTTGTTGCTCGAATTTGACGAGGAGGCCTTAGAGCCCCCGCAGTCAAAAAAGAAAGAAGCCGCCTGGCCGGATAGACGACTAGATGACAGGCCAAGAGCAACAAGGGGCGCCGCACACAAGCCGGCACACGATCAGCATAAAGATCCTCGGAAAAAAGACTACCCAGTCAGATCTATTTATGGACCAAAAAAGAAGACTCCAGGAAGCAACATAACCCGCCGAACATTTGAAGACAACGGCACACCCAAATATAGGGGCGCCACACACCCACTATGTTTCACCGACGAGGTGCTAGATCATGGATTTCCAGCGGGATTCAAACCCGTAAACATAGAGGCATATGACGGAACAACAGACCCCGAAGTCTGGATTGAGGATTATATCCTACACATACATATGGCCAGAGGAGACGATCTACATGCCATTAAATACCTACCCCTCAAGCTCAAAGGGCCAGCTCGGCATTGGCTTAAAAACCTCCCAGAAAATACCTTTGGAAGTTGGGAAGAGCTTGAGGATGCGTTTCGAGCAAATTTTCAGGGGACTTATGTCCGGCCTCTGGATGCAGACGATTTAAGTCACATAACTCAATAGCCCGGAGAGTCAGCATGCAAATTCTGGAACAGGTTCCTCACTAAAAAGAACCAGATACTCGACTGTTCGGACGCTGAAGCCCTAGCAGCCTTTAAACACAACGTCCGAGACGAATGGCTCGCCAGACACCTCGGCCAAGAAAAACCAAGAACAATGGCCGCACTAACAAGCCTCATGACCCGCTTTTGTGCAGGGGAGGACAGCTGGCTGGCTAGATGTAGCACCAGCGACCCGAGTACATCCGAAGTCAGGGATGGAAATGGGAAATCACGACGCAGAAAAGATCAGCGCCGGAACAAGGAAAATGGCCCAAATAGTACGGCGGTCAACGCCGGATTCAAAAGCTCTCGGCCGAATAACAAAACACTGCCCCTCAAGGACAACAGTGACAAGCTATCAAACCTAAATAAGATTCTGGACAGGCTATGTCAAATACACGGTACCTCCGGAAAGCCTGCAAACCACACGCACAGAGATTGTTGGGTCTTCAAGCAGTCCGGCCGACTTAATGCCGAACACAAGGGGCTCGACACACCAAGTGGAAGTGACGAACCCCAAAAGCAGCACTCCGGACAACAGAAGACTTTCCCACTAGAAGTCAAAACAGTGAACTCGCTTCATGTGATAACACGAAAACAGAGTGCGGCACCTGCCATACCAGGAGACCGTCCGCAGAATGGGGATAGACCATACCAATATTCGACATAACAGCACTTCCTTTAAAGGAGTGATGCCAGGCCTTTAAGCCAATCATACGGGCTCTATACCACTAGAGGTCGTGTTCGGTTCATCCAACAACCTCCGTCGCGAAAGGCCCATTCTTCGCAGCACCCCATTTCACAGTGGCCATCAAGAACTACTGGGGCACAAAGCTTTCGCCCGCTTTAATGCCATACTACACTACACGCCTCTTATTCTTACAATGCCCGGTCCACGCGGCATAATCTCATTTAAGAGCAACTACGAGTGTCCCTCGACAACAGAGAGCGTGGGGCTGCCTTGACAGCCACTCTGACCTTGCAGGTCAAGGCCCCTAACCACAGGTCATTCAGACCCCGGACACGGCTAGGCGAGTCCGGCTTAACTAAACAAGGGGCTTCCAGCCGCATATCCCCTTTACAAGGGGCTGCGCGTATAAATGATGAGAGCCAATAAAGCTCAACTTTCTTCATCTTCCAAATTATACTTTATTTCATACAATTTTTTGCACGATATTTCTTAGAAACTAAGTCCTTCTCTTTTACAGATGAAGCACGTGCTACACCCGTCCAGGATACAGCACAACGGAGACACAGGCGCAGACGTGCAGCAGGGACCCGTTGCAAGGATTCTTTTCAGATTAAGACCCTGCGTAAACCTTTCTTACTGTCTCTTGTTGATACACATCCCCTGGTTTCCCACCATAGCCGAGGAGGAGGCTGGCGCTTTGCCATCGGCCGCGCCAGAAGTTCCCGCCCGTACCTGGACACTAGGGGCTTAGGGCATTGTTCTGCCCAATATCATAAAGACCGAACACCTCAAGGAGTGTTCGGCGTCTCGAGTTAGGCCTTATATGCATCAGCTCCGAATCATGTCTTTGGTCAAATGTTGGGTTTGCCCGACTCCTGCTTTTTGCTGCCTTACATTCCGTATCATCGGCTAACACGGCACCAGGAGAACTACTGCGATTGTGCCCCGGTTCGGCTGGGCGAGCACCTCAGTAGAGAAAGCCGAAAACTGACTGTCATGATATAGCGAGAGACTGGTCAACCACTCGATCGACCATTGGAATGTTTAGAATTCCTCCGCTTTGATGAAGGACCGCTTCCTGGTCAGGCACATACGCGCCCCGAAGTTTGGAGAGGAGCGGTGCCGCTAGGGGCTATATAGTAGCCCCACATTCGAGCTCCTATGGCTAAGTGAAAGTGATAAAGCATTATAGTCCGGTTGCCTAGTTTGCTACGCTATCACCTCCCTAAAAGGACCAAGACGTTGGATTAAGTGTGAAAAAGCGCTTTTTTATTTGCAAACACCCCCGCACCATGTGCGTGGGGGCTGAAGCCAAAGACTGCAACTTTCAGGTTATTCATACATATACGGCCGCACAGGAGATAGTACAATACTTGAGCACACAAGTATAAAAAGTTATTGCATTATAAACATGATCTCAGAAATCATACATATCATTCAAACATAACATCTTTCGAGCACTGTGCCTCTATTATACGAGCGCCCTGCAGGACTTCCTCAAAATAGTGCTCGGTGGGGAATCGACCTTTGTCCGAACCCCGGGATGCAACAGTGGTGGCATCCATCTCCGCCCACTATGTCTTACCACGGGCGAGAGCCATCCGTGCACCTTCTATGCATGCCGACCGCTTCATCGCCCCAATACGCGGCACCGCCCCAAGGAATTGCTGCAACAAGCCAAAATAACTCTTTGGCTTGGGCCTTTTCGGCCAAAGATGAGCGACCACATCCGTCATGGCAAGTCCGGACAATCTATTCAGCTCAGCCCACTCAACCAGCCGATCACTCAACGGAAGTGGATGCTCCAGACTATGGAATTGAGACCAGAAAAGCTCTTCCATTTCATGATCCTCCTGGCTTCGAAAGTGCACGACTACGTCCGCCGCACTCGCCGCCAAGTCCAGATAAGGATCCTCCGCACCGTACAATCGGCCTAGCTGAGCATACTTCGGATCCGTGAACTTCCTACGCAGCATAAAGGGCTTTCCAGCGTCAATGTCTCCAATCTGATGAAGTTCCTCCTTCATAGCCCGCATCGCACTACGGGCATCCTTGGCTTCGGCGTCGGCCTTCTTCAGGTCCTCTTGCTCCGCTCGGCGTTATCCTTCAAGAACCTCCAGGCGGTCGGTAGCAACTTTTAATTTTGTGGCCATTCCGGCCATCTCCTCCCTGCTTCGGCAGTGAGCAGCCTTCTCGGCTTCTAGCTCTTCCACTGCCTTCGAGGCAGCCGCCTCGCTTTTTCTGGCTTGCTCCTTGGCCCGAGCAAGTTCTGCTCGAAGGCCTTCCACAGTGGCAGCACTATCTGCATCAGGCATACAGATTGTAAGGAATGGGCGTCAGCTCCCTTACTAGGCGACCATAGAGCAACCACGCACCTTGTGACTCATCGAGTCGTTTATTGACCAGCGAGATGTCCGCATCCACAACGTCGAGTTACCTCTTAAGCTCGGCAACTCCATCAGTCCGGCTAGCCACCGAACGTTTCGCCACCTGCATAGGAAAGGCGACATTATATAACTGAGATTATGATCCTCGGCACGCTGCCGCTTTCGACAGCATACCAAGTCTCAGGGGCTACTATCTATACAGGCCGCACTTCATGTGCAAAAACTGTCAAAAGGTATATCATTTTTTGCGTACCTCAAATCCCGTCAGCAAACTTCCGACGGCCTCACACAACCCGCTTTCGGTGGACGAGATCCTCTCAATCACCATACTCATTAATGTGCGGTGATCTTCTGAGATGGATGCCCTCTTAAGCAAATCCTACAGCTCCACCGGCCGTACTCCAATGGGTGCCGAACTCTCTGGCCCCGCCGGACTCGGGGAGACCCTCCGCGACGACACCTCAGGGTCGTCCGCCCCGAACGATGGGGCGGCAGATGGAGGCGTTTCGCTCTCGATCATATCCGGACGAAGGTCTCCCGAAGATGAGCTATGCTGAGATGGGCTGAGATCCGAACTATAAGGTGAAAACTTTGGTTACCCTTAGAAATTAAACAGGGATGTTCACTATTACAAAATTCCCCCTTTTTTACTTACGGCTCGCTAGAGGGCTGATTCCTCCGAGGAGACAGTTCGGCCGGGGCTCTTCCCGGCACGGGACCTTCCGGTACAGATTTCTTCCCCCGCTTTGAGGCCTTGACCTCCGGGTCTTCGGAAGCGGTCCTCTTCTCTCCTTGGAAGGAGGGACTCTCGATTCCTCCCTTACTGAAAGCCTCCCTGGCTGAGGTGGTAGATCCCTTGTGTCCTCCTTCGCCCTCCTCCGAAGGTACAACCTCTAACATTTTGATTAACACGGGATCTTGCGTGGTCTCAGGGAGGAGGGCCGGACACCGTATCAGTTTTGCTTGCGCTATCCACTCCTGTCCAAGGTATAGCTGGTTAAAAGGCAAACCCACAGTAAATAAATGGACGATGCGTCCGGACACAGGGCTACTTACTTGAGTATCCGGGCGATTGCAGCTTAGGCCAGCATCCTCGGTCAATTCCGGACGCATTTCTTGCGATCCGAAGAACTGTTTGTACATCTCCATGGGTGTCAAGCCCATGAAGTGTTGGAGAGCTCGTGGCCCCTCCGGATTAAATTCCCACAGACGGAGGGGGCGACGTTTGCAGGGCAGTAAGCGCCGGATCAACATAACCTAGACCACTACGGCCAGATTGATCTCCCTTTCTTGGAGACCTCGAATCCGGTCCTGCAACAGGGGAACATCCTTGGATGGCCCCCAGTCACGCCCCTTGTTGACCCATGACGTCAGCCGCTGTGGGGGGCCCGAGCGGAAGACGGGCGGCAACCTCTGCCTGCTGCCCCTGGGAGCGGTGATATAGAACCACTCCTGTTGCCACAAGCCGAGCTCCTCCTGAAAAGAGCCTTCGGGCCATGGAGCATCGGCCCTCTTACTTATAACCGTCCCTCCGCACTCTACCTGACGCCCCTCAATCACCTTCGGCTCCACGTTGAAGGTTTCGAGCCACAAACCGAAGTGAGGGGTAGTGCGGAGGAAGGCTTCGCAGACGACAATGAATCATGAGATGTGGAGGATAGACTCCGGAGCCAAGTCATGGAATTCCAACCCATAGTAAAACATGAGCCCCCTCACGAAGGGATCCATCGGGAAGCCTAAACCCCGACGGAGGTGAGACACAAACACGACGCTCTCGCCGTGCTCGGGAGTAGGAATAACTTGCCCTCGGGCAGGCAGCCTATGCGAAATCTCGTAGGTTAAGTAACTGGTGTCTCTTAGCTTTAGCACGTCCTCCTCTGTGACGGAGGAGGGCATCCACCGGCCTCGTAGGTCGGGGCCGAACATTGTCGAAGATCGAAGATACCCGAATATGGAGCCTTGGGTGTTGGAACTCGGGGCGAGGGGCGGATTCGATAGAGAATTGAAGAAGAAGAACGGGCCTTGGTCTCATTATAAAGAGGAAGAATACCAAGAGTCGTCCCCGTGACCGTTTGGAACCCGCCTTCGATGGAGGGGGCGTGGCAACAGGCGCGGTTGGGTTACCCACGTCCGTATTGATGGGAATCCCAGAATAAGGGGAACACGATCTCTACTTCTACAAGACGTGCCAAGGAAACCGCCTCGCTAAACGCGCTGAGGTGGAACAATAAAAACAATTTGAAGGCTTGGTAGTGGTGTGACGTTACGCCACAAAACACGTCAGCAGATTGAACTTGTGTAATATTATTCTCTCTACGGGGGTACGTGGAATTTATTTTTGCAGAGCGGACACTATCCTGGTGTTCACAATCTTCTATAAATTATTCGGAAGAAGAACCCGCCTTGCAATGCCGAAGACAACATGCGCGCCGGACTCGTCGTCATTGAAGCCTGGTTCAGGGGCTACTGAGGGAGTTCCGGACTAGGGGGTGTCCGGATAGCCGAACTATCATCATCGGCCGGACTCCAAGACTATGAAGATAGAAGATTGAAGACTTCGTCCCGTGTCCGGATGGGACTTTCCTTGGCATGGAAGGCAAGCTTGGCGATACGGATATGTAGATCTCCTACCATTGTAACCGACTCTATGTAACCCTAGCCCTCTCCAGTATCTATATAAACCGGATGGCTTTAGTCCATAGGACGAACAACAATCATACCATAGGCTAGCTTATAGGGTTTAGCCTCCTTGATCTCGTGGTAGATCCACTCTTGTAACACACATCATCAATATTAATCAAGCAGGACGTAGGGTTTTACCTCCATCAAGAGGGCCCGAACCTGGGTAACACATCGTGTCCCTTGTCTCCTGTTACCATCCGCCTAGACGCACAGTTCGGGACCCCCTACCCGAGATCCGCCGGTTTTGACACCGACAACTACCAAAAGCTATGGAAATCAAAGCAAATGGAGACCAAAGCTCTGATACCACTTGTAGGATCGAAAGTATGTCTAGAGGGGGGGTGATTAGACTACTTGACCAAATAAAAGCTTAGCCTTTTCCCAATTTTAATTCTTGGCAGTTTTTAGCAAATTAGCACAAGTCAAGCAATCAACCTACACATGCAATTCTAGAGTATAGCGGCGGAATTTAACACAATTGCATATGAAGGTAAAGGGGAGGAGTTTGAGAAGGCAAACGCAATTGAGGACACAGAGATTTTTGAGCCGTGGTTCCGATAGATGGTGCTATCGTACACCCACGTTGATGGAGACTTCAACCCACGAAGGGTAACGGATGTGCGAGTCCATGGAGGGCTCCACCCACGAAGGGTCCATGAAGAAGAAACCTTGTCTATCCCACCATGGCCGTCGCCCATGAAGGACTTGCCTCACTAGGGGTAGATCTTCACGAAGTAGGCGATCTCCTTGCCCATACAAACTCCTTGGTTCAACTCCACAATCTTGTTGGAGGCTCCCAAATGACACCTAGCCAATCTAGGAGACACCACTCTCCAAGAAGTAACAAATGTTGTGTTGATGATGAACTCCTTGCCCTTGTGCTAAAAATGATAGATTCCCCAACACTCAACTTTCTCTCACTGGATTTGGATTTGGTGGAAAGAAGATTTGAGTGGAAAGCAACTTGGGGAAGGCTAGAGATCAAGATTCTTATGGTAGGATTGGAATATCTTGACCTCAACACAAGTGTAGGTGGTTCTCTCTCAGAAAATGTAATTTGGAAGTGTAGGCATGTCATGATGGCTCTCTCCACGAATGAAGAGGGGGTGGAGGGGTATATATAGCCTACACACAAAATCTAACCGTTACACACAACTTACCAATCTCGGTGGGACCGAATTGAGAAACTCGGTCGGGCCGAATCAGCAAATCTAGTGACCGTTAGAATTTTCGGTGGGACCGACATGCAACTCGGTAGGACTGATATGGTTAGCGTTAGGGCATAAGTAATCTCGGTGAGACCGACTTTGGTAATAAGCTAACCAGAGAGTTGGCCAGGTAAACTCAGTGGGACCGATTCGCTCATCTTGGTAGGACCGAAATGTTATGAAAAGGAAACAGAGAGTTTACATTGCAATCTCAGTGGGACCAATCGCTCATCTCGGTGAGACCGAAACGTTACGAAGGTAAACAGAGAGATTACAATCCAATCTCGGTGAGACCGAGATCCCTATCAGTGAGACCGATTTGCCTAGGGTTTGTGGCAGTGGCTATGACATCTGAACTCGGTGGCGCCGGATAGAAAGAATCGGTGGGGCCGAGTTTGACTTTTGGTTTAGGTCATATGTGGATGTGAGAAAGTAGTTGAGGGCTTTGGAGCATATCACTAAGCATTTTGAGCAAGAACCTCATTAAGCAACACCTCATCCCTCCTTGATAGTATTGGCTTTTCCTATAGACTCAATGTGATCTTGGATCACTAAAATAGAAAATGTAGAGTCTTGAGCTTTGAGCTTGAGCCAATCATTTTGTCCTTAGCATTTTGAGGGGTCCACTTTTTTCATCCATGACATGCCAATCATTGAGCTTTCCTGAAATATTTATCTTGGAATAGCATTAGCTCAATGAGCTATATGTTGTTAGGAATTACCAAAACCACCTAGGGATAGTTGCACTTTCACGGGGCCAGGGCATAAAATCCACCTCGAGTTCGGTATCATCGCCGCACCAGTCTCGGTTGGTTAGCTTGCTACTAGATCTACCAACGACCGCCTCACAACAACCCACCGGAGTCGAATTTGAAGCAAATTTATTCCACGCCACCACCACGATAATCATCAAGATAACAACGATGGAAGGACGACAAGCACATATTGCCATCAACTCCGAGGCGCCGCCATGAAGGTTGCCACCGGTGTGGGAATAGAGTTTAGGCAGATTTATCTGCCCCAATGCCGCCCCCACCACCCCAACGACACCACGGCATACAAACCCTAACCCTACCTACTAGGCCTGACGGAGGAAGGAGATCCCCCTCCCAATAAATCATACAAGAATAACAAGAAAGAAACCAACGCAAAAATAATACCCACAAAAATATATATTCCACGCGGGATTTCCATATCAACACTTTGAGAAATACCAGTCCTGATCATAATGCTCTGTGTACAATTATTTTTCTAAAAGAATCTCGAGCATGACTGTCGGTGTCAAAATCGGCGGATCTCGGGTAGGGGGTCCCGAACTGTGCGTCTAGGAGGATGGTAACAGGAGACAAGGGACACGATGTTTTTACCCAGGTTCGGGCCCTCTTGATGGAGGTAAAACCCTACGTCCTGCTTGATTAATAATGATGATGAGTGTTACAAGAGTGGATCTACCACGAGATCAAGGAGGCTAAACCCTAGAAGCTAGCCTATGGTATGATTGTTGTTCGTCCTATGGACTAAAGCCATCCGGTTTATATAGACACCGGAGAGGGCTAGGGTTACACAGAGTCGGTTACAATGGTAGGAGATCTACATATCCGTATCGCCAAGCTTGCGTTCCACGCCAAGGAAAGTCCCATCCGGACACAGGACGAAATCTTCAATCTTGTATCTTCATAGTCTTGGAGTCCGGCCGATGATGATAGTTCGGCTATCCGGACACCCCCTAGTCCGGAACTCCCTCAGTAGCCCCTGAACCAGGCTTCAATGACGATGAGTCCGGCGCGCATGTTGTCTTCGGCATTGCAAGGCGGGTTCTTCCTCCGAATAATTTATAGAAGATTGTGAACACCAGGATAGTGTCCGGATTTACAAAAATAAATTCCACGTACCACCGTAGAGAGAATAATATTACACAAGTTCAATCTGCTGGCGTATTTTGTGGTGTGACATCACACCACTACCAAGCCTTTACTCGAATTGTTTTTATTGTTCCACCTCAGCGCGTTTAGCGAGGCGGTTTCCTTGGCACGTCTTGTCGAAGCAGAGATCGTGTTCCCCTTATTCCAGGATTCCCATCAATACGGACGTGGGTAACCCAACCGCGCCATTGATTGTGACGCTTGGGACATAAGCGAGTTTTACCAGGCCAGTGGGGACACATGTTTTCGTCCGCCCATATAAGGGGATAAAGATCCAACCCTTTTACCCTCGCCTTCTTCCTCCTTGGCTTATCCATCTCCGCGAACTCGAGCTCCAGTGCCCAAGTCCGCACATCTCACCTCAACCTTCTCCAAATATGTCTGGAGCAGGAGGCAAGTGGATGGCCTCCTCCGTCACGGAGGGGCATATCCAGAAGTTGCGCAGTGCCGGATACTTGTCCAGCGATATCGCGCACCGGCTCCCCGACGACGGAGAGCTCATCCCCACCCCCAGGCCCCATGAGAGGGTAGTATTCCTTCCCTGTTTCCTCCGCGGACTGGGCTTCCCACTTCATCCCTTTGTCCGGGGGCTCATGTTCTATTACGGCCTAGATTTCCATGATCTGGCCCCGAATTTTATCCTCAACATCTCGGCGTTCATCATCGTGTGCGAGGCCTTCCTCTGCATCCAGCCCCACTTCGGCTTGTGGCTCAAGACCTTCAGTGTCAAGCCGAAGGTTGTGAAGGGCAGCCAAGCGGAGTGCGGAGGCGCCATGGTGGGCAGGATGTCCCACGTTACGTGGCTGGAGGGTACTTTCGTGGAAACCATTAAGGGGTGGCAATCAGGGTGGTTCTACATCACCGAGCCGCGTGACCCTGATTGGGCAGCGGCCCTCGAATTTAGATCCGGCATCCCTACACGGCTCACCTCCTGGAAAGAGAGTGGCCGGATCTGGGGGGATTCGGAGGAGCTGACCGGACTCCAAGCATGTATCCAGAAGCTGGTGGACAAGAAGCTCAAGCTTGTCAACGTAGTCCAGGTCATGCTCATTCGCCGGATTCTCCCGTGCCAACGACGGGGCCTCAACATGTGGGAGTTCAATCCGGCGCAGCACCACACCCTGAGCGGGCTCTTCGACACTACGTACGAAGATGTCTGGAAGGTGTTGTTCAAGGGCGCCGAGGCTCCCGCATCCGCTACCGAAGATCGCGGATTCCGCTCGCAGCGTCCAGCTGACGAGGTAAGTGATTTTGCCACTTGTTTTCCATAGTTTGACTCTATGCGGGATCTAAACTCCATTTACCTTTGACAGGACTAGCTGGCGAAGGCCGAACGGACTATCTGTCCGGCCCCATTGCCAGAGGACCCAGCGGACGCCCGCCTAACGGGGATGCTGGCTCCGGCACCCCACGTGGTGCCGGAGAAGAAGGCCAAGAAGAAGGCCACGGGGACTCGGAAGAGTTCCCATTTTCAGGTGCTATCGGATGATGAATCCGAGGCTGACTCCTCCCACCAAGGCGAGGAGGAGAAGAAAGCCTCTCCCCCAGCGGGGGGAGGGAATAAAAGGAAGGCCTCTCCAACAAGGGAGACCGAAGGGTCCAAGAAGGGAAAAAATCTTCCCCCGGACCACTCCGCCAACGCCAGTGATGACGACGAGGACTGGCCTCCAAGGGCCAAGCCTCTGGCGAGATCGTAAGTATCCGGATTCCCGAATAACTTCAAGGTTTATATTTTTCGCCACATAATGTCTTTCTAATGCCGCATACAACCCTGCAGTCCGCCTAAGGATGATCTTCCCGCTTCATCGAGCGGGTCCTTAGGTGCGTCGGATATGGATTCTCTTCCAACTGCCTCCACCCCCCGTGACGCGGACGATGCCGAGGTGGGATCCCAGGAAGGGACCCACCAGGAGGAGAGGGCCCCGGAGGTGTCGCAGGACAACCTCCCGGACTTTGCACCGGACTCGGCCCACCGTGGCTCCGGAGTCCGGCGGGCGACCCCTTCGCAAGAAGGGCAAGACCGTGACACCGGCAGCCTCCATCCAACCGGAGGCGCCGGATAGCTTGCTGGAGGCGCTCAATGGCGCCTCCATCAAAGAGGAACACCGCACCGTTATGAGTGCGGTGATTCAAAAGGTGCAGCTCGCCAAGAGCGGGCTGACCGAAGCCTGCAGCAGCCTTCTAACAGGCTTTGAGGTAAGAATTTCAATATGTATAAAATGGTACCGCATAGACAGTAGCCCCTGATGCTCGGTTCGGTGTTCGGAAAGAAAAGCCGGACTGAGGATCTAAAAAGATATACGCAGGAGTCATAATAAATATGTCAATATGGGATTGCAGGTTGCGCTGCTGACCTCTGCCGCACTGACTGCGGAGGTCAATACTTTGAAGGAGTACCTCGAGCGGTCCGAGAATGAGCTCGGCCGTGCCAAGAAGCACCTCGAGGACAAGGAAGGTGAGTAATACCTTATTAAAATTGTACCTTATAGAAAAGGATTTTGGTTGCAAAAGAATGACAACGATAACGTGGGTATTTTAGGGGCCACTAACGAGGTGGCAACCCTAAAAGAGGCGGTGGCCGCGGACGAATGCAATGCGGCCGCGGAGCGCACCGAGCGAGAAAAGCAGGAGGCGCGGGTGGCGGAGGTACAGCAAGAGCTCCAGGATCTCGTGAAAAAACATGAGAGCCTGGAGCGTGACTCGAAGACTTGAGAGTCTGAGCTTGCAACGGCTCTTGAGAGTGCCAAAGCCGCTAAGGCCGAAGCCTACAAGGCCCTCCAGGAGATTGAGGCGGTGAAGAAAATAGCAGCGGGTAAGGCATTTTTCATGCAAAGTAAGCATGTGAGTGTTAATTACCTGTTGCTTACCCGAATTCGGAGCTCTCCAGGAGCGTTCGCAGATCTTCCTCGCAGTGTGTCCGATGCTGCCGCATTCTACCGGGCCGAGGAGGGGAGCTCGAAGGAGAAGGTCTTCTGGTCTCAGTATGCTGAGGCCGAACACCCGGTGCCCCTTCGCGACCAGCTGAAGCAGCTGGTCGAGCTCCACAAGGCGGACGAACAGGCCATGAAGGGCCTCATAGTTCGGCTGTGGCCTAAGGAGGCCATGCCTAGGAGCTACTTTGACCTGGTGCGGCGGCTGGTGGATGCGTGCCCGTGGGTTGAAGTCATCAAGCACTCCGCCTGTATTGAGGGTGCCCGTCGGGCCCTTGCCCGCGCAAAGGTGCACTGGGGCAAGATGGATGCCCAGAAGCTTGTGACGGACCCACCACCAGAGGGCAAGGAGCATCGCACGCCCAAGAAGTATTATAAGAGTGTGCTGAAGGGCGCCCGCACTATTGCGGGGGAGTGCTCCAAAGATGTAATTTTTTAGTAGACCCGCATTTTGTTATCCTGTGCGCTGAAAACTTAGTTCATATGCGCTACGCAGCGCTTGTTAATTTAAAATATTACCTTCTGTGCGGCTGTTTATCAAATCTGAGAGATGGCAAGTCGTTGGCTTCAGCCCCCATGCCACAAGTGCTGGGGTGTTCGGGATAAACTTGAGCACTCTTGTTCCCATTTTTGGGTCCATCTAGGGAGGCGCTCAACACAGCGAACAAGGCAACCGGACTTATAATGCTTGAACACTCTCAGTTAGCCATAGAATTCTATAATTTTAAATTTCGGCGAAGCCCCTAGTCTTCAGAAGGCCGAATTTGGGGCGCTATCCACGCCTCGGCCGGACAAGATCCGGCTCCTCGCTCTAAGCGGCATAAGTCTTTAAGGACTCGCAAAAACCTCTCGAATAGCGACCGGCTCTCGCCTCATCATGACAGTCAGTTTTAGCTTTCTCCACTGAGGCGTTAACCCAGCTCAACTGGGGCGCAATCGCAGTGGTTCTCCCAGTGCTACCTTAGCCGATATAACGGAACGTAAGGTACCAAAACATGGGAGCCGGGCAAACTCAACTATTGACCCAAGACATGATTCGGAGCCAATGCATATAATGCTATAAGTTCGGGGTGCCGCACTTGTGAAAGTGTTCGGACTTATCACACCATGATGCGGGAAACATAAGCCCCTGGTGTGTTTTAACCATACCAAAGTGTACGGATGCAACATGTCGTAAATGAACATATGTATGAAAACGAAATGCAATGATAAGCAAGAAGGTGCTACATTGTTTTATTCAATAAGTGCTGCTATGAATGCAGAACGATACAAATAGTGCGATAAGCAAGGGATGGGACTGTTAAACATGTCCCCCTCCAGGGGTAGGCTGCGGATTGGTGTATAAAAATGCTCATAATGGAGACCACCTGTATATTCATTGTAGCCTTTATCCTTCCCTGGCTGTTGCATCGTGAGTTCGGCAGGTCGTTTGCCGGACAGGGCCTCTGACGAACGGAGTCCTGTGGGTAAAAAATAAAAGGTAAAAAGAAAAAAGAACGACACACTTGAGAGCCCCTGGTGTGGTTGAGCCGCAGTCTGGGCTTATCGTGGTCGTGCCCCTCTCCCCATGCCCATGGTATCTTCAGAGCGTAATGGTGTACGCGAAGGACCTGCTTTGACGTTTTGCAGGGGCTGGGGTTGGGGCCGCACCGCTACGCATGCTCGGAATGTGCCAGGTGGTCTTGTTGTAGGTTACTCCGGGCGCGCTTAGCTATGTCCGGCCGTTTAATGGCCGGACTCGAGAATTGCCTTAAGAGGATGCTTTGTACTTCTGCCGCGAGAGCCGCTGTATGTTCCTCTGTTCGGAGAGAACGTTCCGTGTTTCCGTTGACCGTGATGACTCCTCGAGGGCCTGGCATCTTGAGCTTGAGGTATGCATAGTGCGGCACCGCGTTGAACTTTGCAAACGCGGTACGTCCGAGCAAGGCATGATAGCCGTTGCGGGACGGGACTATGTCGAAGATTAACTCCTCGCTTCGGAAGTTATCCGGGGATCCGAAGACCACTTCCAGTGTAACTGAGCCTGTACAATTGGCTTCTACACCTGGTATGACGCCTTTAAAGGTCGTCTTGGTAGGTTTAATCCTTGAGGGGTCTATGCCCATTTTGCGCACTGTATCCTGATAGAGCAGGTTTAGGCTGCTGCCGCCGTCCATCGGGACTCTGGTGAGGTGAAATCCATCGATGATTGGGTCTAAGACCAATGCAGCGAATCCGCCGTGGCGGATGCTGTTGGGGTGGTCCCTTCGGTCAAAAGTGATCGGGCAGGAGGACCATGGATTGAACTTCGGGGCGACTGGCTCCATCGCGTATACATACCTGAGTGCACGCTTCCGCTCCCTTTTAGGTATGTGCGTTGCGTATATCATGTTCACCGTCCGCACCTGTGGGGGAAAACCCTTCTGTCCTCTATTGTTCGGCGGTCGGGTCTCTTCCTCGTCATCGCTATGCAGCCCCTTGTCATTGTTTTCGGCAATTAACTTGCCTGCCTGCTTGAATACCCAACAGTCCCTGTTGGTGTGGTTGGCTGGTTTTTCAGGGGTGCCGTGTATCTGGCACGAGTGGTCAAGTATTCGGTCCAAATTGGACGGACCCGGAGTAGTTCTTTTGAATGGCTTTTTCCGCTGACCGGGTTTAGAGCCTCTGAATCCGGCATTGACTGTTGCATCCTCACTATTGTCGCCGTTGATGCGGCGCTTGTTTTTGTTATGACGCGACCTGCCATTTCAGTCCTTGAAATCCGGACTGCCAGAATTTTTGCTGAGGTTGTTGCTGCGTGCTAGCCAGCTATCCTCACCCGCGCAGAAGCGGGTCATGAGTGATGTCAGGGCTGCCATGGATTTCGGCTTTTCCTGTCCCAGGTGCCGGGCAAGCCACTCGTCACGAATGTTATGCTTGAAGGCCGCGAGGGCCTCCGCATCCGAATAGTCGACGATTTGGTTTTTCTTGGTTAAGAACCGTGTCCAGAAATGTCTGGCCGACTCGTCTGGCTGCTGAATTATGTGGCTTAGGTCATCAGCGTCTGGTGGTCACACATACGTGCCTTGGAAGTTATCGAGGAATGTGGCTTCCAGGTCTTCCCAACTCCCAATTGACTCTGCTGGCAAGCTGTTAAGCCAATGCCGGGCTGGTCCTTTAAGCTTGAGGGGGAGATATTTGATGGCGTGAAGATCGTCACCACGGGCCATGTGGATGTGAAGAAGATAGTCTTTGATCCAAACCGCGGGGTCTGTTGTGCCATCGTAAGATTCGATATTCACGGGTTTAAACCCTTCGGGGATTTGATGATCCATTACTTCATCTGTGAAGCATAGTGGGTGTGCGGCGCCTCTGTACTGGGCGATGTCACGACGGAGCTCAAAAGAGCTATGTCCGTTTTGTTTGGCCCGGCCGGACTTACTGTGGCCGGCACGACGGTTGTCGTCACGTACCGTGGGGCGCCCATGCGATCCATAGATCGATCTTGATTGTCTTGCCTTACCATCCAATATATCTCGCAAGTCCGAAGCGTTCCCCTGCGGCCTTGTTCTTTTCGAGCGATGCCGGGGTACGGGTCTAGTGAAGGGCCTAGAGGCCTCTCTGTCGCGACCACGGGGTGGTCGGTCAGCCGTATTGTCTCCTGGTGATGCGGGTTCGTACGCTTCCTCCTCTAATCGGGGGAGCAGCTTGCGTTTAGGGTAGCTTTTGGAGGGGTGTTCGAGATCATGCTCTTCGGCCGCGAGGACTTCAGTCCATCTGTCGGCTAGCAGATCTTGATTAGCTCTAAGCTGTTGCTGCTTTTTCTTGAGGCTGTTCGCCGTGGCCATAAGCCTGTGTTTAAAACGCTCTTGTTCGACGGGATCCTCAGGCACGACGAATTCATCGTCGTCGAGGCTTGCCTCGTCTCCGGAGGGAGGCATATAATCATCTACCTCTTCTTCTGCCGCTCTCTCATGAGGGATGGCGTCTCCGTCCTCCTGCGCTGGATCTTGCTGGAGTGGGTTGTCTTCGGCACTGTCCGGTGTATTATTATCTCCGGTGCCGGAATCTTCATTCTTGCTGAGGCGGGATTTAGAGCGCCGCCGCTGACGCCAGCGCTTGGGCTGCTTCTTGGAGGGGTCATCCTCCGTTGTTTCTTCGCCATTCCCATCCATTGGGATATCCACCATGTATATGTCATATGATGAGGTGGCTTTCCAGTGCCCAGTAGGCGATGGTTCTTGGTCGTCTCCGGCATCTTCGTCCATACCGTCGATGTCTTCGGAGTCGTAGTCTAGCATGTCGGTTAGATCGTCGATAGCGGCTACCAAGTGGGTGGTGGGTGGGGTTTGAATTTCTTCGTTGTCCGCATCCCAACCGTCTTGACCGCAGTCCGGCCAGGGCTCTCCTGATAACGAGAGATACTTTAGCGAACTCAAGATGTCGCCAAAAGGTGAGTGTTGAAAGATGTCCGCTGCGGTGAACTCCATGATCGGCGCCCAATCGGATTCGATCGGAGGGGGCGCGGGAGGTTCGGAGTCCGGCAAGGAGTCCGGCACCTCGGAGTCACAAGCTTCATGAGGGACAAGGTCATTGTTTGGCTCTATTGCCGTAGAGGTTGCAGTTCCCGAGGTGGTGTCTAGCCATCCGTCCTCGACCTGCGCAGCCGACTCCGAATTGAAGATTGGAGCGGGTTCGAGTGCGGCCTCCAGGGTACTGTCCGGCTGCAGAGCTAAATCATGCTCGCTGTGACAGTGCGGCACGCTCGGCTGTGGCTCAAATCCGTCGAAGATCAAGTCCCCGCGGATGTCTGCCGTGAAGTTTAAACTTCCAAAGCTGACCTGACGGCCAGGGGCGTAGCTTTCGATCTGCTCCAGATGGCCAAGCGAGTTGGCCCGCAATGCAAAGCTGCCGAATACGAAGATCTGTCTGGAGAGAAAGGCCTCACCCTGGACCGCATCGTTGATGATGGTCGAAGTAGCCATCGAGCCTATTGGTGACGACACGGAGGAACTCTCAATGAAAGCACCAATGTGGGTGTCAAAACCGGCGGATCTCGGGTAGGGGGTCTCGAACTGTGCGTCTAGGCGGATGGTAACAGGAGACAAGGGACACGATGTTTTTACCCAGGTTCGGGCCCTCTTGATGGAGGTAAAACCCTACGTCCTGTTTGATTAATATTGATGATGTGTGTTACAAGAGTGGATCTACCACGAGATCAAGGAGGCTAAGCCCTAGAAGCTAGCCTATGGTATGATTGTTGTTCGTCCTATGGACTAAAGCCATCCGGTTTATATAGACACCGGAGAGGGCTAGGGTTACACAGAGTCGGTTACAATGGTAGGAGATCTACATATCTGTATCGCCAAGCTTGCCTTCCACGCCAAGGAAAGTCCCATCCGGACACGGGACGAAGTCTTCAACCTTGTATCTTCATAGTCTTGGAGTCCGGCCGATGATGATAGTTCGGCTATCCGGGCACCCCTAGTCCGGAACTCCCTCAATGACCCTGCCACATGTTCTTAATATTATATAATGAACATCATGGGCAAATATAGTATGCACTTGATCATGCAATCCTATTCAATAAATGTACCTGTTGGCTTACCACATCTAGCTTCTGCGAATGCTGAAGAGGGAGACGTGGTCAGGTGTTAGTTACATCGAGAATGACAATGAGCAGAACATCACGCCTTCTCCAATCGGCGAAATGATTGGTTCAAATTCTCAATGTAACTTACACCCACCACATCTCCCTCCTCGGTATTCTCAAATGGACAATTGAAGGACTCGGCACTGCAAGTGTCAAGCTTTAGACACACCAAAAACTAGATTTTACTAGTGTTGTTGGTTGAATATAGGTCACTTGGAGGTATGAGGAGAGGAACTGCCCTTATATATAGAAAGAAAATGGTTGTAACCCCAAACTTTGAGTTCATCCTTATCCTATTATTCACATTAAGTACGATCCAAGTTTACATTGGTTCCTATTTGATTCGATTAAAAAGCTCCAGGCATCAATGAGCGCTAAGATATGAGCAGGAACTGCGCAAAACAAGGGGCTATGGCCCCACAAGGGACCCATGTTCTGGGATGTGCCACCATGCCTCATGGGCCCCACATTGCACCCTAGGTCTTGCCCTTGAGTCACATCACTTATATGTTCAAAGTATTTAAGCCATGTTTACATGGTGCCGCGTGAGTTGCCGGATCGCGTTGGACCGATGATGGTTGAATTAGCCACCTATTCTACCTTAAGACTCACAACAACCATTTGGGAGGTGGGTCTGAGTCATCCATCAGGCCCACACCACGGTTGTTGGGCCGATATTTGACATGTGTGACCTTAATCAAGTGACACATCCTTGTCAAACATTTTGACAATTTTTTGTAAGTGTCTTTGATAGTTTCGTTGCCAAAGCACACGTTCGATGTTGTGAACAAACGGAGCATCACATATGTAATGCATGCAGGACCATATGAAGACATAAGGAGGGGTTTGCACCTTGGGGCTTAGTGTGGCAGGTCACACATGCACTTGCCCGAGTGGGTTGGTTGAATGGAACCTTTAGTATTTTTACATTATAAACTTGGAGAAGGTCCTAAAAGTCCAAACTTGGAAAAACATGGTTTGAAAAAATCATAGTTTCAAACTCACGAGTTTGCGCTTTCAAAACAAACAGTATCATGAACTGTCCCAAGCAGCAATCACATTTTAACAACAAGAGATTAGATACACGCCATCACTATACTCTAGTACAACTAATACTGGTGGTTTGGCCTTAGCGCTCTTCTTGTGTCAAGTCATTTTTCTGAAAGATGTAGATCTCTTGGATCTGGCCGCTGATGAGTTTCGGTCTTCCCCGTCAGACATATATACGGATTGGCATATGTTGGCCCTAGATATCTAGATCGGAAAGGCTCCGGTCGTGTGCGCTCATATTATCAGGCTGCACGGACTCAAGTGGGCGCGGCATGAAGCTTCACTTTCTTATTGGTGTCATGGGACATGTCTAAGTCAAGATTCTCAAGGCAATGATAGATGTGGAGAAAATCATGGCGGCTGCGATTGGAGGTCTTGAAGCTTTGGTAGAAGGGTGTTTTGAATGCGACGAAGACTGTGTGCCAGGTGTTTGCTGACTTGCAACAGCGGCCTCAACAAGCAGGGACAGAAGCACTAGAGGACTATATTTTTGGTGGTGCTCCTTGAGTACCGAGTCTCGATTCCCAGGATGAAAACTCAACGTTTGGCCTTTATTGGTTGTACCTGGCAATGACCTTGTTGAAGACATTATTTTTCAGGTGATCTCGGACTTTCTTCAAGGTGAAAACTCAAGATCTTCGACCGGGCAACAATAATGCTTGTGTATTGTTTCCTTCTTGGAGGCATTGCTCTTGGATAACCTCTTTTGCAATCTGGGGTGTTGTCTTCGGTGGTGGTTAGAGTGTTGTTGATGCTAGTGATTGATCACCGTGGCGGGACATTGTTGGTTGTGTGTATCCCTCTATTCTTTTTATTTTCTTGTTTGCTTGTGTGTATCCTTGATGCCTTTGGACATCTTGTTGATACAGAGGCTGGGTGTAATTGGTATCTGCACGATATTAACATATTCTTTTTTGTTGAAAAAGTAAAAGAAATTTTATTTGGTAAGACAATTGAGAAAAACTATTAGCGCATGGAGATGTCGGCTTGTCTGGGAGCTCGGGATAGCACGAGACGCGACTGCTCACGAAGGAATCCAGATTCAGATTCTACAACACATCACTTGTTGCGGTGGGGGAGATTGCAACAATGGCTCACTTGCAAAATCTAGTCTAGATAAAAAAATTGCTCGTGAGCCATTTGATTAAAATCCGATCTGATAGCCATAGAGCCGGCAGGCGTACGCGTCGTTCTCAGTGATTTGAATTATTTCCCATAAATTAATATAGCACATCGGAAGGCATGCAGTCGAAGTTGCCTCTCCCCATGTCCCTGTGTCCGCTTGCAATCAGTGGCCATGGCCACTCGAGCACACACGCCGGAGCTCCGCTCCGGCCGGCGTCACCTAGCTATCCCGCTTCAGCCCCATGCTGCATCGCCTCCACCATGATCATCATTGCATTTGCAACACCCCTCCTCCCTCCCCAACAAGATCGAGCTCCTGCCCAAGGCCATGATTGCAAGCAATGCAACACGGTGACTTTCTACAACAAGACATTTGTTGCAAAAATCTTTGCAACAAGAGCTTTGTTGCAAAAAATACAACATAATCATTGTTTCAAATGTTTTTGCAACGAGACTTGTGCTGCAAAAGGATTCTCCCAACACGACTTTTCTGTTGCAAAAGTGACGACGATGCTTGACCCGGAAATTGCGTTAGATCAGACGGCTCTTAGACCGGTGGATCTTTTATGATCCGCCTTAAAAAGATCCGTAGGCCGATGTGTAGCCTGGCCCTTAGTTTATTGATTACTTTTCCTGATGGTATTTTGTGCAGTCGACTGTTTTTTATCTCAGTGTATTTGTGTCATTGCGAAAAAAATAATTAGGAAAACTCAAATGACTGTTACTTCTAAAATTTACTCCCTCCATAAAGTAATATAAGACGTATTAAAATAAATTCAAATTGTATTTGAACTCGAATGACTAATACTCTTAAATAATCTCAAAATGAATTTGAACTCAATCGTATTGGTGTCATTCCGGGAAACAATGTTCATTAGAAAAACTCAAATGGCTGTTGCTCTTAAAATTTACTCCCTCTGCAAAGTAACATAAGACGTATTAAAATAAATTCAAATTGTATCTGAACTCAAATGAATATATTACTCCAAATAAACTCAAATTGAATTTGAACTCAAAGGTTTATGCAAAATGTTAATAAACTCAAACGATTTAGAATAAAATCAAGGTTGAACTAAAACCACGACACTTGTTTTGGATCGGAAGGGGTATTAATTATGCAAGGATTTAGTAAAATTTGTTCAAAGTCAAAGTTGTTTCAAACTTGGGACTGTTCTTTTTTTTGAGCTGCACTAGCATTCTTTGCAAACCAGATTGTAGCAAGCGGCCCAGATCAACCGAAGCCCACTCGGCGGCATTCTCCTCCGGCAAGCTCCGCGTGAAACCCTAGCCAGCCCCGCCGGCCGCCGCCGCCGCTCCCCTCCCGTCCACGCCCCACCCGCGACCTCTCGAGGCCACTCCGGACACCGACGATAATGGCACAGAGGGCGGCGGGCGCGCTTCTCCGGCGGTCCCTCGGGCTCGGGCTCGCGCCGCCGACGGCCCCGAGGGCCCTGAGCACCAGCGTCGCGGCGCCGGCCGCGGCGCCGGCGGCGGAGGGGGAGGCGGCCGCGGCCAAGGTGAAGAGGAGCAAGAAGAAGAACCCGTTCGACGTGGTGCAGTTCCTGCCGGACTGGGGGGTCGGCTACAAGAATAGCATAGATAGCTAGAGAGGGTTCTTAGGCATTCTCATCCATCCACTTGGCAAAAGAAAAGAAGCCAAACAAGCAAAACAACAAGTGGATGTCCTCGAATGAGTAAAATATGCAAACGACATGCTCACACAATAGAATGGCAGATAAAATATGTGACAAAGCATGCACAACCAATTCTAGCATCTATCAAGCAATTGGCGATGACTAGGTCATCTATATATTAGTATATTGACTTAGGAGTCAAATGAGAACATTTGATCATAGGGCATACTCATCGTTTAAGCTCAAGTGGGGTTGCCACTTTTACATAATGCATTGTTGTGTTCACACCATTAGAGTTGCTTTAGCTCAATTCTTAGAGTAAAGCTCCCCCTAGATGTGAGATCCCCCCTAAAAGGGATGAACTAACCTTGGGTTTTGTCGATGATGACTTCATGCAGGTGTTGAAGATGTGGATGCTCTATGTTGATGTAGATCATTTGGAGCAATCCTTTGGAGTGAGTTGCACTTTCAATACCTACACGGGTTAGTCCCACAAGGAACAAACAAGGATATCCATAGACATAGAGTGATGCACGCACAAAATGATGTCTATGAAAGCATTGGGTTACCTTGTCCCTTGTCTTACCAACAAGAGGGTTTGTGACTCCATGAACTAGTGCAATATGTGGAAGTTGATTGCACTTGTTCTTGCCAAAATGATAAGAATGAAGTATGTTGGCGGAGTCACCCTCAAGAACTCTCTAGTTCTTCTTCTTCGGGATCCACACCATCTTGATGGGAATCCTTGGATTTGTAGTCGTACTTGACGAATTAGAACTTGATGTAGTCTTGGGAACCCACTTGACCAAGGCCTTAGGAGCTTCTTCAAATGCATCAATCTCCTCTTGAAGCTTGTCCTTGCCTTTCTGCTTGTGGTCTTGTGGTGGACGACCATCTTGAGCTTGTGTCCCTTTGAAAGAAGTAGGATCATACTTCTCTTGTTGAGGAACAAACTTCGTCTTTGGGTATTGATCTTCTTCCCAATCAACTCCATTGGCATCAAACTTTCGTTCAAAACCAACACCTTGGTTCTTCCAGTGCCTTCCTTGCTTGCGTACAATTTCCTCGAATTGCTTACTTCCGGCAAGGCTCTTGTAAACACATTTCTCTATAATTCCCTTCAATAAGCTGTTTTCTTGCTCAAGTGTAACTTGGCTAAGAGAATCATTAGTGGAATCAAGAGAACTACTAGAAGCCACAACATTGGATTTAGCATGATGATTGTTGTTACTACTAGAGGAAGAATCTTTCTTGTTCTTGTTACTAGACTTGACTTGAGGCATGTAAGTAGATAAGAGTAAACGCTTGGCAATGTAAGAAGAACTTTTCTGGCGAAGGTCATCATTGATAGCCTTTAAAAACTCATGTTCTTGCTCAAGGTTGAGCTTTTCAAAACGTAATTTCTCATGAGTCCTTAAAAGTTCTCGATGATCTCCTAAGATAGTTTCATGAGCTAACTTAAGAGTGTTTAGTCCTTTACTTAGAATCTCAATCTTATCCTTATCATTGTCATTCGTTTGATCTTGATTAGCATGATTAATTGACGTTTCATCATAGTATTCATCAGTAGAGTTGTCAACAAGTAAATCATCATCACCTAGCAAGTCATCTTCATCACTATTGAAATCAACATACTCGGGGTGTGATACCTTTGGGCCTTTGGCCATGAAGCATCTTCCAATTCCTTCATTTGGTGAATCATATATGTCATAGGAGTTGGTTGACACAAGTGCTAGACCGGCAACACCTTCATCTTGAGTATGTTCTGAGTCGGAGTGATGTTCGGAGTTGGAGCCGGATACCCATTCACCAACATGAGCTTGATGTCTTCGTTTTGTGTAGCTCTTTGATGATTTGTCCTTCCTTTCCAAATCCTTGCTTCTCCGATATGTTCTTCGTTCACGATCATCTCTACTCCTTCTCTCTCTTGGTGGTGATTCTTCTCTTCTACTTCTTCTCTTAGGTGATTCTTCTCTTCTCTTGTAGGGAGCCGTACACTCATTGGAATAGTGTCCGGGTCTTCCACAATTGTAGCAATTACGCTCTCAACTCGAAGATCTTTTGTCATTGTAGGACCTTGACTTGGAACTTCTTTCCTTGCTCCTACTCTTGTAGAACTTGTTGAAATTATTCACCATTAGGCTCAATTCTTCATTGAAGGTTTATTTCTCACTTGATGATGTGGGAGCTTCACATGAGGCTTTGTAAGCACCACTTGAGTTATTGTGGAGCTCTTCCTTATCCTTGAGTGACATCTCATGAGCAACAATTCTTCCTATGACCTCTGTTGGCTTGAGATTCTTGTAATTGGGCATCATTTGGATCAATGTGCACACGGTATCATATTTTCCATCCAAGGCTCTTAGGACATTCTTGATGATGAAATTTG
This sequence comes from Triticum aestivum, assembly GCF_018294505.1. Classification (NCBI taxonomy): domain Eukaryota; kingdom Viridiplantae; phylum Streptophyta; class Magnoliopsida; order Poales; family Poaceae; genus Triticum; species Triticum aestivum. The sequence continues at coordinate 20,383,569 of NC_057810.1, forward strand.
TCGGTCATCTCTTCACTTCCTAAGCCGGCAATCTCATTTGTGATGAGAACAAGCCTAGAGTACATTTCAGCGACGCCTTCACCATCCTTCATCTTGAACTTGTCAAGTTGACTTTGAAGCACATCCAACTTGGATTCCTTGACGGAGTCGGTACCTTCATGCATGTCAATCAAAGTGTCCCAAATTTTCTTTACATTCTCAAGACGGCTGATTTTGTTGAAATCTTTGGGGCATAATCCATTGAAGAGGATATCACAAGCTTGAGCGTTGTATTGCATCATCTTCAACATTCTTCTGCGCTAGCTTCACGGTTCAGTTCTCTCCCATCAAAGGATTCACCTTGCAAGCCAATACACACAATAGCCCATATGGCGGGGTTATGTCCAAGAATATGCATTTTCATCTTATGCTTTCAACTAGCAAAATTAGTACCATCAAAGTAAGGACCTCTACGGTGATAATTCCCCTCGCTAGACGCCATACTCTCCTAGGTTGTGAAACCAAGGCTATGACTACCAAAAGCTATAGAAATCAAAGCAAATGGAGACCAAAGCTCTGATACCAGTTGTAAGATCGAAAGTATGTCTAGAGGGGGGGTGATTAGACTACTTGACCAAATAAAAGCTTAGCCTTTTCCCAATTTTAATTCTTGGCAGTTTTTAGCAAATTAGCACAAGTCAAGCAATCAACCTACACATGCAATTCTAGAATATAGCGGCAGAATTTAACACAATTGCATATGAAGGTAAAGGGGAGGAGTTTGAGAAGGCAAACGCAATTGACGACACGGAGATTTTTGAGCCGTGGTTCCGATAGATGGTGCTATCGTACACCCACGTTGATGGAGACTTCAACCCACGAAGGGTAACGGATGTGCGAGTCCATGGAGGGCTCCACCCACGAAGGGTCCATGAAGAAGCAACCTTGTCTATCCCACCATGGCCGTCGCCCACGAAGGACTTGCCTCACTAGGGGTAGATCTTCACGAAGTAGGCGATCTCCTTGCCCATACAAACTCCTTGGTTCAACTCCACAATCTTGTTGGAGGCTCCCAAGTGACACCTAGCCAATCTAGGAGACACCACTCTCCAAGAAGTAACAAATGGTGTGTTGATGATGAACTCCTTGCTCTTGTGCTAAAAATGATAGTCTCCCCAACACTCAACTTTCTCTCACTAGATTTGGATTTGGTGGAAAGAAGATTTTAGTGGAAAGCAACTTGGGGAAGGCTAGAGATCAAGGTTCTTATGGTAGGATTGGAATATCTTGACCTCAACACAAGTGTAGGTGGTTCTCTCTCAGAAAATGTAATTTGGAAGTGTAGGCATGTCCTGATGGCTCTCTCCACGAATGAAGAGGGGGTGGAGGGGTATATATAGCCTACACACAAAATCTAACCGTTACACACAACTTACCAATCTCGGTGGGACCGAATTGAGAAACTCGGTCGGACCGAATCAGCAAATCTAGTGACCATTAGGATTTTCAGTGGGACCGACATGCAACTCGGTAGGACTGATATGGTTAGCGTTAGGGCATAACGTAATCTCGGTGAGACCGATTTTGGTAATAAGCTAACCAGAGAGTTGGCCAGGTAAACTCGGTGGGACCGATTCGCTCATCTTGGTAGGACCGAAATGTTATGAAAAGGAAACAGAGAGTTTACATTGCAATCTCAGTGGGACCAATCGCTCATCTCGGTGAGACCGAAACGTTACGAAGGGAAACAGAGAGATTACAATCCCATCTTGGTGAGACCGAGATCCCTATCAGTGAGACCGATTTGCCTAGGGTTTGTGGCAGTGGCTATGACATCTGAACTCGGTGGCGCCGGATAGAAAGAATCGGTGGGGCCGAGTTTGACTTTTGGTTTAGGTCATATGTGGATGTGAGAAAGTAGCTGAGGGCTTTGGAGCATATCACTAAGCATTTTGAGCAAGAACCTCATTAAGCAACACCTCATCCCTCCTTGATAGTATTGGCTTTTCCTATAGACTCAATGTGATCTTGGATCACTAAAATAGAAAATGTAGAGTCTTGAGCTTTGAGCTTGAGCCAATCATTTTGTCCTTAGCATTTTGAGGGGTCCACTTTTCTCATCCATGCCATGCCAATCATTGAGCTTTCCTGAAATATTTATCTTGGAATAGCATTAGCTCAATGAGCTATATGTTGTTAGGAATTACCAAAACCACCTAGGGATAGTTGCACTTTCACGGGGCCAGGGCATAAAATCCACCTCGAGTTCGGTATCGTCGCCGCACCAGTCTCGGTTGGTTAGCTTGCTACTAGATCTACCAACGACCGCCTCACAACAACCCACCGGAGTCGAATTTGAAGCAAATTTATTCCACGCCACTACCACGATAATCATCAAGAAAACAACGATGGAAGGACGACAAGCACATATTGCCATCAACTCCGAGGCGCCGCCATGAAGGTTGCCACCGGTGTGGGAATAGAGTTTAGGCAGATTTATCCGCCCCAATGCCGCCCCCACCACCCCAATGACGCACCACGGCATACAAACCCTAACCCTACCTACTAGGCCTGACGGAGGAATGAGATCCCCCTCCCAATAAATCGTACAAGAATAACAAGAAAGAAACCAACACAAAAATAATACCCACAAAAATATATATTCCACGCGGGATTTCCATATCAACACTTTGAGAAATACCAGTCCTGATCATAATGCTCTGTGTACAATTATTTTTCTAAAAGAATCTCGAGCATGACCCTGCCACATGTTCTTAATATTATATAATGAACATCATGGGCAAAAATAGTATGCACTTCATCATGCAATCCTATTCAATAAATATACTTGTTGGCTTACCACATCTAGCTTTTGCGAATGCTGAAGAGGGAGACGCGGTCAGGTGTTAGTTACATCGAGAATGATAATGAGCAGAACATCACGCCTTCTCCAATCGGCGAAATGATTGGTTCAAATTCTCAATGTAACTTACACCCACAACATCTCCCTCCTCGGTATTCTCAAATGGACAATTGAAGGACTCGACACTGCAAGTGTCAAGCTTTAGACACACCAAAAACTAGATTTTACTAGTGTTGTTGGTTGAATATAGGTCACTTGGAGGTATGAGGAGAGGAACTGCCCTTATATATAGAAAGAAAATGGTTGTAACCCCAAACTTTGAGTTCATCTTTATCCTATTATTCACATTAAGTACGATCCAAGTTTACATTGGTTCCTATTTGATTCAATTAAAAAGCTCCAAGCATCAATGAGCGCTAAGATATGAGCAGGAACTGCGCAAAACAAGGGGCTATGGCCCCACAAGGGACCCATGTTCTGGGATGTGCCACCATGCCTCATGGGCCCCACATTACACCCTAGGTCTTGCCCTTGAGTCACATCACTTATATGTTCAAAGTATTTAAGCCATGTTTACATGGTGCCGCGTGAGTTGCCGGATCGCGTTGGACCGATGATGGTTGAATTAGCCACCTATTCTACCTTAAGACTCACAACAGCCATTTGGGAGGTGGGTCTGAGTCATCGTCAGGCCCACACCACGGTTGTTGGGCCGATATTTGACATGTGTGACCTTAATCAAGTGACACATCCTTGTCAAACATTTTGACAATTTTTTGTAAGTGTCTTTGATAGTTTCGTTGCCAAAGCACACGTTCGATGTTGTGAACAAACGGAGCATCACATATGTAATGCATGCAGGACCATATGAAGACATAAGGAGGGGTTTGCACCTTGGGCCTTAGTGTGGCAGGTCACACATGCACTTGCCCGAGTGGGTTGGTTGAATGGGACCTTTAGTATTTTTACATTATAAACTTGGAGAAGGTCCTAAAAGTCCAAACTTGGAAAAACATGGTTTGAAAAAATCATAGTTTCAAACTCACGAGTTTGCGCTTTCAAAACAAACAGTATCATGAACTGTCCCAAGCAGCAATCACATTTTAACGACAAGAGATTAGATACACGCCATCACTATACTCTAGTACAACTAATACTGGTGGTTTGGCCTTAGCGCTCTTCTTGTGTCAAGTCATTTTTCTGAAAGAAGTCGATCTCTTGGATCTGGCCGCTGATGAGTTTCGGTCTTCCCCGTCAGAGATACATACGGATTGGCATATGTTGGCCCTAGATATCTAGATCGGAAAGGCTCCGGTCGTGTGCGCTCATATTATCAGGCAGCACGGACTCAAGTGGGCGCAGCGTGAAGCTTCACTTTCTTATTAGTGTCATGGGACATGTCTAAGTCAAGATTCTCAAGGCATTGATAGATGTGGAGAAAATCATGGCGGCTGCGATTGGAGGTCTTGAAGCTTTGGTAGAAGGGTGTTTTGAATGCGACGAAGACTGTGTGACAGGTGTTTGCTGACTTGCAACAGCGGCCTCAACAAGCAGGGACAGAAGCACTAGAGGACTATATTTTTGGCGGTGCTCCTTGAGTACCGAGTCTCGATTCCCAGGATGAAAACTCAAGGTTTGGCCTTTATTGGTTGTACCTGGCAATGACCTTATTGAAGACATTATCTTTCGGGTGATCTCGAACTTTCTTCAAGGTGAAACTCAAGATCTTCGACCGGGCAACAATAATGCTTGTGTATTGTTTCCTTCTTGGAGGCATTGCTCTTGGATAACCTCTTTTGCAATCTGGGGTGTTGTCTTCGGTGGTGGTTAGAGTGTTGTTGATGCTAGTGATTGATCACCGTGGCGGGAAATTGTTGGTTGTGTGTATCCCTCTATTCCTTTTATTTTCTTGTTTGCTTGTGTGTATCCTTGATGCCTTTGGACATCTTGTTGATAGAGAGGCTGGGTGTAATTGGTATCTGCACGATATTAACATATTCTTTTTTGTTGAAAAAGTAAAAGAAATTTCATTTGGTAAGACAATTGAGAAAAACTATTAGCGCATGGAGATGTCGGCTTGTCTGGGAGCTCGGGATAGCACGAGACGCGACTGCTCACGAAGGAATCCAGATTCAGATTCTACAACACATCACTTGTTGCGGTGGGGGAGATTGCAACAATGGCTCACTTGCAAAATCTAGTCTAGATAAAAAAATTGCTCGTGAGCCATTTGATTAAAATCCGATCTGATAGCCATAGAGCCGGCAGGCGTACGCGTCGTTCTCAGTGATTTGAATTATTTCCCATAAATTAATATAGCACATCGGAAGGCATGCAGTCGAAGTTGCCTCTCCCCATGTCCCTGTGTCCGCTTGCAATCAGTGGCCATGGCCACTCGAGCACACATGCCGGAGCTCCGCTCCGGCCGCCGTCACCTAGCTATCCCGCTTCAGCCCCATGCTGCATCGCCTCCACCATGATCATCATTGCATTTGCAACACCCCTCCTCCCTCCCCAACAAGATCGAGCTCCTCCTCAAGGCCATGATTGCAAGCAATGCAACACGGTGACTTTCTACAACAAGACATTTGTTGCAAAAATCTTTGCAACAAGAGCTTTGTTGCAAAAAATACAACATAATCATTGTTTCAAATGTTTCTGCAACGAGACTTGTGCTGCAAAAGGATTCTCCCAACACGACTTTTCTGTTGCAAAAGTGACGACGATGCTTGACCCGGAAATTGCGTTAGTTCAAACGGCTCTTAGACCAGTGGATCTTTTATGATCCGCCTTAAAAAGATCCGCAGGCCGACGTGTAGCCTGGCCCTTAATTTATTGATTACTATTCCTGATGGTATTTTGTGCAGTCAGCTGTTTTTTTATCTCAATTGTATTTGTGTCATTGCGAAAAAAATCATTAGAAAAACTCAAATGACTGTTACTCCTAAAATTTACTCCTCCGTAAAGTAATCTCAAAATAAATTCAAATTGTATTTGAACTCGAATGACTATTACTCTTAAATAATCTCAAAATGAATTTGAACTCAATCGTATTGGTGTCATTCCGGGAAACAATGTTCATTAGAAAAACTCAAATGGATGTTACTCTTAAAATTTACTCCCTCTGCATAGTAACATAAGACGTATTAAAATAAATTCAAATTGTATCTGAACTCAGATGACTATATTACTCTTATATAAACTCAAATTGAATTTGAACTCAAAGGTTTTATGCAAAATGTTAATAAACTCAAATGATTTAGCATAAAATAAAGGTTGAACTAAAACCACGACACTTATTTTGGATCGGAAGGGAGTATCATTTATGCAAGGATTTAGTAAAATTTGTTCGAAGTCAAAGTTGTTCCAAAATTGGGACTGTTCTCTTCTCTTTTTTTTTTTTAGAACTGCACTAGCGTTCTTTGCAAACCAGAGTGTAGCAAGCGGCCCAGATCAACCGAAGCCCACTCGACGGCATTCTCCTCCGGCAAGCTCCGCGCGAAACCCTAGCCAGCCCCGCCGGCCGCCGCCACCGCCGCTCCCCTCCCGTCCACGCTCTCAAGGCCACTCCGGCCACCGGAAGCCATGGCGCAGAGGGCGGCGGGCGCGCTTCTCCGGCGGTCCCTCGGGCTCGCGCCGCCGACGGCCCCCAGGGCCCTGAGCACCAGCACCGCGGCGCCGGCCGCGGCGGCGGAGGGAGAGGCCGCGGCTGCCAAGGCGAAGAGGAGCAAGAAGAAGAACCTGTTCGACGTGGTGCAGTTCCTGCCGGACTGGGGCGTCGGCTACAAGGTCGCCAAGACCACCTGGCGCGACGTCTCCTACCAGATCACCAAGATCAACCTCTACAAGGTCCTCATCCTTCTCGCTCATCCACACGAAATTAATCTCTTGTGTCCATCTCCCTAACTTTGTTGTGGTTCGTTGATCCGTGTAGGACGGCCGCCACGGGAAGGCGTGGGGGATTCGGCACAAGGCCGGTGAGTCTCTGCTTAATGCCCCCCCTGATTGATTAGTAAGGCGACGCGCACTTGAAGATCGATGTTGCTGTGATGTTCTTGTACTCCCTCCGTTCACTTTTATAGTTCGTTTCAGACAACTGCAGATGAGCTATTTTGCACCCTGTCTGAAATGTCTTCAAGGCCTTATAAAAGAGAACAGAGGGAGTATGAATGATGCCCGTTAATTGGTAGTTTGGTCGAATGTAAGAGATTCGCCAAGGTCCCCGGTGGAATTGTACACTTATGCTGCGCATTGATCTGTGCAGTTGTGTGCACTAGTATCTGATTCTGGTGGCTTGCAGCTTGTCCCCCTCGAATTAATTTGGTTATGCTTGACCATTCCGATTCAGGTGACATTGTCACGGTGGTTTGTAGTTGTCTTGATTAGTTAGTTTGATATTATGCAGTGCAGTGAGTTTAGGGCTTTAGGTAAGGTAAGAATATATTTCCTCGCTCAAATACTTGATGTGGATATGCAATGTGACTTACAATTCCTAGCTGTGCGTACTGTAGAGTGTAGACTGTAGTGTATGGTATCCTGGGGCGTCGTAATGTCTTACCAAGTAGCAACTTTATGAAGATACTCGACAACACAAAAACTAGTACGCGTGACAGTTCAACCAGATTTTAATGGATGCATGAATTACAATCGGTACGATTTTCAACATCGCAAGCAAATCATTCCTGACAAGTAACTAACCACTATCGTGTTAATGTTACAGGGATAATATGATTCCTCCACTAGCTTAGATGTTATATAAATTCTGATTAATATGGAACATCACGTCTTGTGTGCCTCTCTTTCATTAACATGGAAGATTCTACACCGACTTCTTTGAATTAGACAGGCAGATGATATTGCCTCCAAAAGGAAAAAAAATAGAGGTTTGCTCTGTTTTTATGTTCAGTGCTGTGCCAACATATTCAATTGTTTGCTGCCCCAGTTACCCCAAGCTATTTTCTTTTCTTTTTCATATATGTCAATACCTGAATACCAGATAGATAGAAGGTGGTATTAACTGCCCTTTGATCATGTTTTCATGTTTACACTTACCGGGTCAGAAGGCATACTCATGTTCCCAAACCATGTAGAAACCTGCAACACACATAGAACTTAACGTGTTCCCAAACCTTGTAGAAACCTACCACACACGTAGACACTTAACGTAGCTGAAATAGTAACCGATGTCAGGATTATTTTCACCAGGTGAGGGATTCCTCACTTTAGCTGATCTATATGTTTCTCTTGCAGGTGTGCAAGTGGCCGACGCTCCGATAAAACTCAGCGGAGTGAACAAGCGTGGTTGGAAGTACATAAAGGCATCGCAGAAGACGGTGCAGGATACCCCCGCAGCAGAGACGCCAGCCGCTGCCACTGCCACCGCCACTGCTTAATTCGTTACAAGCTAGAACATTTAGAAGGCGGCAAAACGTGTTCCTGTAGAAGCGTAGCGTCGAACTGTTCAGACGGTCGGTTGATCTGCCGTCTTCCACTCTTTCATAGTTTCCATGCTTTCCAGGGTTTTAGGCATAGTTGAAAGGGCCCCGAATTGCCATGTCCGCCACGCTGTCTTGCTAAAGATGATGTCGCCGTCGAAAACATTTGTTTTGTATTTTCTACATTTTTGCAATGCCGCGTTTCCATGAGAAGGAACAAGTGCGTCGCCTCGGCATTAGTTTGGTTGGGGTGGGTCTCATGTAATAAAAGTTCATCCTTGCTCTGGTTCTTTTTTTTTTTTTGAACAAGGATTCTTGCTCTGTTAAGACTCTGGAACAGGGTAGCAATTAACATATACCGCATCTGTTTCTTCATGCACTTTAGAGTGACGATTACCAGAAGTGATCCACGAGTGTTTCTTCTGGATGTGAAAGCCCACCTTTGCTGCAGACCATTTGCTTGGTTCACCATAACCGGATATTGCCCGTAAAACTAAATATAAAAAGTTCATAGTACAATTCATGTGAGCTTTGGTGAAGAACCCATCGCCTTTGATATCCCAACCACCCTTCAACACGGCTTGACTGCTTCGCTATGTAGGCATGAACTGGTACCTACGCATTTTTCTTATCCTAAAACCAATTAGTTAGTAACCATCGGGCCACCCCTCGGACCTAGGTTTTGTCCGGCGTTTTGTTGCCGCCATGGCCCAGGGTTGAGTCAGCTGCCGCGCTATGTTATTGTACGCCACGAAGGACGCAGGGGCAAATATGTTCTTTTTCCCAGAGTTTCTATTTTGATCTACTTATAGTTCTTGTAATTTTGTAAGTTCATTATTTCTGAACGCCACACATCGGCGGGGGAAAGGTGTATTGCCCCGACATCATTTCAGGGTGTCGGGAACTGACCGTGTCCAACCGTCACTCCCACCGTCCCAAAAACAAGGCCTATTAATTTTGTGTCTAAAGTCAAGGAACTACAATTCCAAAATAACATAATCAAATACACAACAAAATATGTTTTCATATTATATCTCTTTAATGTTGTAGTTGTCGATGGTTTCCCCGCAAACATGGTCAAACTATACACCATTAATTCGACTCCACACAAAATTTAAAGGTCTTCCTTTTGAAGACGGAGACTTCCCTCTTGTCATCGATATGGTTAGGCCGGTTTTTGTGATAGGGATCGTTCTGCGATCCAGAGACCTTGATTATTATGATGAGATATTCTGTAGTAGGTCCATGTCTTATTGGAAAAAATAGGAACAACTATCTCCCCGAGGGAGCCTTGAACAATTTTGGCCCTGCCTTTTTTCTTAGGAGACTAGTGGCTACCAATTCCCATCACCAATCTTTGTCGGCGAGGGTGCTGGTCCCCTCCCCCTCCGCTTGCCGCTCCGGCGGCAGGAGGGAGCAAGGGGGTCTCATTATTCCGTTCTGGCCTAGTAGGTAGGGTTAGGATTTGTCGGTTGTGGTGCGTCGTTGTGGTGGTGGGAGCGGCGCTCGGGTGAATAAATCTGCCTCAAATTTATTCCCACACCGGCGACGACCTACACGGCGACGCCTCGGAATTGATGGGAATGTGTGCTTGTCCTCCTTCCACCGTTCCCGTCTTGACGGTTATGGTGATGGCGGCGTGGATCAAATTTACGTCGGATTCGATTCCGACGAGTCGCTGTGAGGCGGTCGTCGGCGGATATGGTAGCACGCTAACCAATCGAGGCTGGTGTGCCGGCGGTGCCTACCTCAAGGTCGATTTTATGCCCTGGCCCCATCATCATGATGACGTGCCCTCCAGCATCAACATGGGGGCATGGAGGTTTTGTAGGAGCGTGGTAACTCCAAATTAGCAGGTTCTCGTCGGTGGTGGTGCTTCATCGTCATCGCTCAACAAGCCGACGCAGTTCCAATATGGCTTATCTCTGGCCTGGAGGTCTTCCAGGAGTGAGGATGGTGACTTCCCGTGCGCACAAGCAATGGTTTTGCCGGCTCCCGCAGTGAGCGGCGGCGCGTCCTCATACCAAAAACCGAATTGGTTTCCCATTTGATTTTTATCTCCACTCCTAATGAAGGAGTCCCTACTTTGTTTCGTTTGTTCGCTCACCCCCCACCCCCCTTGATCGATACCTCCACCAGATCCTATCCCGACCGATTTTTTATCTCCCCTGAAAAACCGGTATGCATCAAAGCAGGGAGAGAAAACCCATGCTTTCCTAATCAAATTCAATTTTTTATCTCCCCTGAAAAACGGGTAGGCATCAACCCAAGGAGAAAAAAATCCACGCTTTCCTAATCAAATCAATATATATACTTTCATGTTTTCCAAATCAAATCAAATTCGATTGATATATTGATTAGATTAGGAAACATAATTTTCCTCCATTGATTAGTACAATCAAATCTCTATTCCATTGATTAGTACAGAATTTTCATTCATTGGTTAGATTATAGGAGTCCGTGGTTGTGATGATAGGCATTGTCGTTTCGTTCGTCCGCTCAGGCTCCTCGCGTAGCTCCTCCCGCACAAACATGTAAAAAGGGAAAAATACTCCGACGCGGATTTTTGGGACATGGTGGCACGCGATGTCGAAATCTCGAGCGTCCGCATGGGCATCGTGATTGCTACTTAATATAGGCCTCTGCGTAATACGGAGCAGGTAATTCATAGGCCAGCATAAATACACAATGTTATACCTTGCATGCGTGGGCCAGATCTCATTTAATTTTCGTATGGATACCGGCTCATCTGATGGCGACGCCCCTTGCAGGTTGGGTTAGTCATAATTGCTGTGGACGCAGGGCAGCCGTCCATTAGCATCGGCCTTGCTCATGGCGTGCCTTGTAGCTCTTGTTCGAGTTGCATCCCTATTGAGAGCAGAGCAAGAGTGATTGGCTTCGGCTAAGGTTCGTTGTGTCACAGTTAATGTACCACTTTGACTAAGCACACAAATTTAGCTGCAACCATGACAAACTTTCTATATACACTTAGGAATTTGTGGAGCTGATTTTGATGTCTCTAATTTGTCAAAAATGAGAATTATAATTTTTGATAAACAAGTATGATTGTGAAGCTGAGATCAAAATCAAAGCCGCAAAAAACGTATCATTATCTCATAACGGTGGTGCTCAAATATTCTATAAGCCATGTAAAAATATTTGAACTTTTATTCAGAATCTACATACTGATTTTTTTTATTAATGTTGTGTTTTAAAATTCAAGTTGTAATTTTCATGATTCGAGCTAACGATGAAGAATGAAGCTAACTGATTTTTTCTGTAAGAAAATGATACATGTAAAGATTTCAGTTGTAAATCAGTAGTCCAAAACATGTGACAAAATTAAAATACCAAACTGTGATTGTGGCCAGGGTTAACGAATCACGACCTGCTCCTAATAAATGAATACAGGCTGAGCAGATAGTACACTGGATAAATGAAGCCATTAAGTATTCCTGGGTGCCTTGATTGCTGGCAGGCATTTACAACGTGAGTGAGTAGTTATAACAAGCAGCCAATACTGGATCATACATTGAGTAGTTTGGTCCAAACTTAAATTACTAGCTATTACATTAACGACCTTGGTGAGAAAATAAATTGCTGGCTGATGCATGGCTGGTTTGGATTGAGAAAAGGTCTAAACTGAGAAGTAAATGAAGTAGACGACGATTGCAGCCTGGGACTAAGTTTCAGTGTTTGTGGAGGAAGAGCACGGCAATGGCTGATGCATGGCTGGTTATCTTCTTCAGCAAGGCTTGATTATCTTCGAGAAGTGGGACATGGCAGTAGACTGTTGAGTGCGATATGAGTTGACCCCATCTGGTGCTGCATAAATGTATGTAGTTGTTCTCCCACTTCTAGAATAAACCAGAGCACGTAGATAGGGTGGCACTCGAGGCAGCATATGAGAGGAAGAGATGCAATTTGATTGGGAAATGGCGTGAGATGAAGGTGGTGGTCTGGTGGAGAGATAGCCTGGGACATGGATGAACGCATGGTTGTGAAAGGGGTCGATTCGATGCTAGAAATTGTGTGTGAGAGAGAAAGAGCAAATAGTAGAAGCAAATTGGGCAGAGGAAGAAGAAGGCCTAAGTGATTTAAAGAAGGAGGAGCGTGGTGCAGGCAAGGAGAGGAGTATGCTGCTGCTAGCCGTTGTAATGGGTGACTGATTAATTGCATGTCGGGCTGTTCCATGCAACTGACGTGTGGGACTTACAACTGCCCCCTCTGATTTAATACAAAGACTATACGATACTTACATGTGCCAGGGATATCATTATACAAGCTGGCTGTATAATAAGTGCACGAATTACATGGGAGTGGACGGAGCTGATTTCCTCCTCGTGTGGCCGCATGTCCACTCGTGATTTATCGAAAATACTCCCGCAAAACAGCCACGATTCACGGACGCCGAGATCGTTCCCCTCCCCACCACGAATCCCATCCCTCCCCAATTCTACACGTTGTTCCGTTCATCGCTGCGCCGCCCTTAGCTCCCATCCACGCCAGATCCCTCACCACAGTCTCCCCCATCCCCCGTCGGCTGAAATCACTATTCTGACCTTTTCAGCAATCTTTGTCACAAAGTGAACTCGACATGAAAGTATTTCACGATCTGACCCTTTTAGCAACGCCATAGACCGTGGCGTTTCTTCTCCATATAAAAACGCCGAGCTAGCTAGCGTTTCAAATCCACATTCAAACTCCGGAGTAGCTAGCGTTTCCAATCCACATAGAAACGCCAAGCAAGTGGGCGTTGCTGCCTTGGCCTGAAACGCCATAGGGCTTGGCGTTTAGGCCCTAGGTTTAGGAGCAGCCTTTTACTTTGGCAACGGGGAAGCGAATGGGCTAGGTGCCAGCGCAGAAATGCCAAAGCCCTTGGCGTTTCTTACCTGGTCCGCAACGCAAGCAACCTGGGCGTTTCTCCTTTGCGCAGGAACGCTAGCTAGCTCGGCGTTTCTCCTTTGGGCAGGAACGCTAGCTAGCTCGGCGTTTTTATTTGGGGAAGAAACGCCGCGGGCTCTGGCGTTGCTAAAAGGGTCAGATCGTGAAATACTTTCATGTCAAGTTCACTTTGTGGCAAAGATTGCTGAAAATGTAGAATAGTGATTTCGGCCTCCCCCGTCGCGCCATGGCCAGCTCCCTCCATAGCGCCACATCGGCTTACAGTCACGTCGCGCTAGGTATGGCAATGAGGTGTATATGCACTAGAGAAGGGTGATGAGTTCCAGTTTGATCCGATGTTTACAACTATCTCCGAGGATTTAGTATTACGTGGCCTTACCTGAGGTCATATTATTCTCTGTATCTGTTAAGGATTCACATTCCATTGTAGCTTTGATTTGATCCGCCGTGAGCATCAGCAGCGGCGAGGAGCTCCGCAGCCCTGGCGCCGGCCAAGGAGAGGGGCAGATCCCGTGGCAGCCGCGCGATTCCGCCCGACAGCCACCGCATCTGCCACGCGCATCGCCCGTTGCCGCGAGACGAGGAGTCCCGCAGGTCCCGCAGTGGCCTCGGCGGGAGGAGCACGCAAGGTCCCTGCTGGCAGCTACCGAAGTACGAGGAGTCGGCCCCAACGGCGGCGGCCTCGAGCGTGGAAGAAGAGTGGGCATGGCGGCGACCTCGAGTGCGGGGAGAAGCACGGCATGGCGGCGGCCTCGAGCGCGGGGGGGATGCGCAGACGCAACGCATCCATGCAATTTCGGGAGTGGACGTCTAGCAGAGCTGCACTTCTCCCGCGCCGCCAACTCATTCTCCGGCGTCCGCTCTGCCTCCCGCGGGGGCGCTGGCGACGGTGCCTCCGAGTCCGACCGGCGCTTCGACCTCCTGTTCAAAGCCAGCGGCGCACGCCGAGCCACTGCTTCACCGGGCCAACCGCGGTGTCGAGGACATGCTCTCCGCGAGCTCTATGCGTTGGCACGCCATGGTGCTTTGACCACAATATAGCCAGAGGCCAGCCCCGCGAGCTCTTGCACCGGCCTGCCATGACGAGGAGGAGAAGCGCCGCGCTTGATGAGGAGTAGAAGCAGCGAACTATGCTCTTGGTGAACCCCTGTGTCGGCATGTCATGGCGCTTCGAGTGGAGTTGCAGTCTTGCAGTCTTGCGGCGGCTGTCACTTGCTTCAGTTTTTTCACTGGTAAGTTGATGCTTTTCTCCATATCTAAACTCAGTAAACCATTTTTGAAGGATATTCATGGCTAAGTTGCCATACGAAAAAATTAGGATGCTATCATCCTATAATTTGCCATGCTGAAAGGATGTATCATGTATAAATCATGATTGGGATTACAGATTACAACAAGCACACATCATGGAAGTGATGAAATATTATGGTATATTCTGGAGTACATGATACAAATCATGAACGAAATGCTTCATGTCATTTTGGTGCTCATCTAAAAGTGATAGATGCGGCCAAGACTGGACAATCCTAATATGATTGGTATAGTGCGTACGGTGAATTTTTTTTCCCTACTGTAGACTATAGCTATCTAAGATAAAACCAACCTAATTAATATGCTGAGATAGCCTAGAAAATGTGGTTATCACATACAGTATAATTCCGTGGCCAGCTTGAAAAGGAGGTAGTACTTTTTGTAACGGCACTGCTAAAAATCAGTCGACTGAAGCTTCTAGATTCGCGTTGGGGCACTTTTGTCCCTTGTTTCGGCCTGTTAAGGCATGGACCGGCCCGCTTTTGTTTTTCCCCGTCGAACTAGTGATGCCCTGTACGCGTGCGCTGCTGGCGCGCTGGGGCTGGGCTGTGTTTCGGTGCGGGTTTTTTTTTTCTGTGTTTGTTTTGGGGCTGCATTGAAGTATGGAAGGGGAAGCGGCCACCTCGTGGAGATTAAGAAGAGGGGAACGCCAAGTTAACTGCACTTTTTAGTGTTTAATTTCAGTTAGGTTCAGTTAGTTTTTTTGTTTTTTTTTGTTTTGCTTCTTTATTCTGAAATAATTGTAGCACTATGTGAGTCAGCAACATGAGGTCCGGGACT
>NC_057810.1:20399196-20403639 GCF_018294505.1 Triticum aestivum
ATCTTTTTGTAGGTTTGATTTTTTTGTGCATTCATGCACAATCGTGTCTCTTGCTCATGTGTGTCTATCGGCAATGTCAGTGTGGTGGATTTTTTGACGATGAAACTGGTTTCTTCGCTTGTAGGTAGATTCACTTACCTCGATAAATAAAGCTCCGTTTTTATGTGCCACCGTCAAGTGTCATTCAGCTTTTTTTTGCTTTTTTTTTGTTTATTTTGAGGTTCTTTCCAGTAAAGATTGTTTTACAACTAGTAGTACTAAATTTCTTTTAGTAGGCCAAGAGACTGAAGATGAAGTGTGTTTCTCCGTTGGATTGTACTGGAAGTAGTATTTTATCAACTTTTTTATGCTTGTATGTACTTATAGAGAAATTTTTACACCCCCTTTGTACATCCTCTGTACAGAGAGTATAGTGCATTTTTTTACACCTTCTGTTCATGAGTAGGTGACAAGACAGATGTGCCTTTAGGGTTTTGCTAAGTTGACATGCTTTTTTGTTTTTTAGGATATAAACCTCTGCTAGTTATATTTTTTTACACATTTTTTCTTTTTTTAATCTGGTGAGTGCTATAATTTATACTGTTTTTTACTGAGATATTTTTGGGTGTCTCAAGAAGTGCTTCTCTCATATCCCCTCATACACATGATTGAAGCCATTAGCAGGAGTGATTCAATTCACTTGTTTTGTTTTATTCTAGTCTGACATTAGTAGGTCGAAGAATATGATTTTGCTGAAACGTTACTTTTGCGAAATCAGATCCATGTTTTTGAGGATTATCTCTGAACTCAAATCCCCTCATATGTATTACTGGGCCATAACTAGGAGTTGTATAGCCCTTTTGTTTGTTTTACTTGGTTGCAAATCGACTTCCAGTTTTGTTGTGCGGGGAGAGGCGTCAGTTGCATGTCCCACAATGGGCACGCAACTGCATGTGTTCTAACTTGGTATCAACTAGGGGGGCCTTTGTTTTGTCGGAGGGGGCTACGTCGAGAGAGATGAGACCCAGTTGCATGTCCCACACTAGGCGCGCAACTGCATGTCTTCTAACTTGGTCGCAACTGCATGTCTTATAACTTGGTTGCAACTCAACTTCCTTTTTTGTTGTACGGGGAGAGGCACCAATTGCATGCCCAACACTAGGCGTGAAATACTTGCCGGCCTCTGCAACTACATCATGTCGATCAATGATGCTGGGTGTTTGGAGTAAGTATCATGTATCGATATTTAATGTGCGGATGTATATTATTGTTCTTCTTACCATCCAAATTACAGGAAAGTATGGGTCCGGAGCTCCACACCCGATCCCATGAGTTTAACTCTTAAGAAACTTCAGTGCATACTTAACATGGAGCAGCCCATGGACAATGATTGCTTCAACACCGCCGTGCTTATGCTGGCATGTGACGAGGGAGTATTGTTCACAGACCCTCCTATACACTACATGGATCTACGATTTTGTGTAAGTTACCGTAACTCTTCATTCTAGGTGCCATTAGTATCAAAATGTTGAAACAATATGTCTTCTTTTACTTAGTCCATGCTGCTAGAGTCAACACGAGGTCAAAAGTTTTGTGAGAAGGAAACTATCCAGACATTGGCAACATTATTTGATAGCTGGCCTGGGATGGAGACCGACATCTCATTTTGCAATAAGGTAAATAAAATATTATGTCCATTGTTATCATGCTTTGTTTTTGTTTCTAATAGCTCCACTTGTAGATTTATCTTCCCTATGCATCTATCGGCCGATACATATTGTACGTCATCGACAAAGAGGCACGTCGTCTATATATTATGGATCCTATTCAATCATCACAATCGTCAGAGGATAAAAACTTGAGGCATTCACTGAAATTAAAAAGTTTTTCAAGGGATTTCAAAGAAGCACTCGAAATAAAGCTTCCTGGGTGGAATTCCGATATATCTAAATGGCATCGTTTATTTCTGGCCGGTGTTCCAACGAGTATAGACGGGTAATGAATTCATAACAAGATTATTTACTTTTGTTATCATTATATTATTTATATTATTAATTTCAAGTTTTTCAGGAATGTGTCTGGCTATTTTGTTTTTCATTTTATGCTCTGGTGGAACGGTAAAGAATTGGTCAAGCCGGTTTGCGTGGTGAGTAATGTGGGTTACATGTTTTAAGACTTTCGACGTGAAATTTTTATACTAACTACATTTATTTTTTCTGCAGGATGGGTATGAATTGAGGAAGCATTTTATATTATACTTGCTAAACCATCGTGGGAATGAAGCTAGAGGAAACTTTCCTGATATTGTGAAAGAATTTCTTAAGCGCATCATCTAGATATTAATATTTTTGTAATGGATGTTAAGTTGTAACATCATTTAGTTTGTTACATTGCAATAATGGACTTCAGTTTGTGTTACATGTTAAAAAGGTGACAATGTAAAGCAATGTGTAACTCTGATAAAATATATCAAGAGCCCGTGGCAACGCACGGGCATTCTACTAGTGTATATATGACGCCAGTCGACTTAGACTTCGCGAAGTCTAAGTCGACTGAGATCTAGACAGACCCTTTTTGTAACTTTCCAAAATCTGGAAAAACTAAAACAATCAAACAAGTATTCACTTGGATATTCAAGCAGTAAGATAAGACATTTAGATATTCACTTGGACATTTCAGATCATTTGCATTATATTGAACTGTACCTTTTTTTGCACCCTGTGCATTTTGTTTCTCCTTGATAAAAGCTGCGAGTCTGCAGATCTTGCTACATGCGTGCACCTACTAAGTTATTCCTTCGACTATAAACACTTGTCTTAGTTGTAAGCTGAAACAAAATAGAGTGTTGATGATGGATTCCTTAACATTTCAGAGTACACATGGAGGGAGTACCATCAAGAAGAACAAATAGGATTTTGAAAAAAACAAATAGGCAACCTCTACATGTTTTCAAAATCACAAGAGAAGTTTATGCCGGTGATTATGAACACCATAACACATATGGTCATGCATGTTCTATCAACTTATCTTGTCTGGTCCTTTCTAAAATGAACAGGTGCATGATTTGGAGCTGAATTCCCAGGCTTAGAACCCCAACCCGAATAACCACTTATTAAGGGCTCCCCAATAACACTTCTATGGTTATTGGGCTTGGATGCTCCAGCAGTTCCCCAATAACTTTTTATTTTCGGGAAAACAACCCTTTACTTCTGTCTGCAAAGGGAAATATTTAACTTATATTTTTGTCTAAACCAAACTAATGGCCATGTTACTTATTTTATTTACGGTCATTGCATTGAAATGCCACATTTCTTATTTTATTTTTATTTTTCAGAAAACACATAGCTTTTTTCCGCTAAAGAGCAAAATGATAGTAGTTACACCTAGCCTTTGAAACGACACAATATCAAGAACTAATCAACATTGAGGATGCACACAACTAAAGAAAATAAAAGGAAGGAAAAATAAGAAAGCCAACACAAACAAGCATCAACACATATTATTTATACTAAATGACCCCCGTGAGAAACTTATTCCGAAATTTGACCCCTGGTACATACGCCAATTCATTTGGCATTTTGAAAACACTTAGTAACGACAGTCGAGTTGGTGTCATCTAATCCTCACCCGTAGTCAATTTAACGTGTCAAATATTCAATCACGCCAAACAAAATGGTGTGTATTCATTCTCAGCCATCCACTCGGTTAACAAGGAAAGGTAGGGGTGAAGACATGAATTCAAGGATTATCATGCAAAAGAATCGAAGAGATAAGGTTAAACCATTATCCGTAGCCTACCATTCAAACGCTAGCCTATATAGCGCGGCTCCAATACTTAGCATTATTTTCGCCCGGCAAGCTCCACAAATAACGCATTGCTCATTGGCGGCACCCCATAGCCCTAAAGGATATGTGCTTCTCTTTGGTCAATTATAAAACACTTGCTTCTCTTTGCCGCAATACAGAGTTATTCTTACTATATTATCTTCTGTTTTTCTCAGTTATTCATAGAGCACCATAGGAGTTCAAGATTACTTGTCTACATGTAATTGTCAGAATCAACCTCTTAAGGTTGCTTGTTTTGCATTTAGTATTTGTTGAAGTACAACAGGTGTTGACTAAAATGATGATTCAATAATTGTGTCATATGGAGTTAAGATTTCTATTGACCTATCCCTGTGTACAACTTCAAATTATAGATTTTGGCACTCCAATTTTAAAAGTTAAGCACTTGCCAATTATATGTGATGTTTCAAGCGGAAGTGAGATTAGTAAACAATTTTCTGCCAAAGAAAAACACACATGACTTGGAAATTAAGCGATGTCGTATCAGAATTATTGCAGATCTTTGGGTATGGTTCCTAAAGAGCAAAATCACAGTAGATTTCTAAATTCAGATAACGACATGGAACCGTGTGGTGTTAAATTAATTAGTTTTTGGTTTCATAAAAGCGACAAAAAATG
>NC_057810.1:20404020-20407705 GCF_018294505.1 Triticum aestivum
AGACTTGATAAAATATATATTCTTGACACTACTCATGCCCCTTGATGACGGTGGCGGATTCACACGAACACGGGGAGGGGGCAGGGGATCAGGGCAGAGAGCGGGGCGGTTCGCAAGGGCGCCTCCTTAGCGGTCAGTGGGGAAGTGTGGTGTGAAGGAGAGACTGTGCCATGGCAAAGGGGCGGTGGGCATCACCTGGTTTTAAAGAAGAGGGCTCCAGCGAGAAATGTCCCACTACGCCGGGCAACCGAACGGGAAGGGGAGGGTCCTGTAGAAAAAGGGAAGGGTGCGTCATGGGGTGAGATTTGTGTTGGGGCCGCACGTTGGAGATTACATGGTGGATAGTCCAAACCAGGGCCGGGCCGGCAAAATCCGGGGCCCTGTGCGGAATGAAAAAATGGGGCCCTATCTCACAAAAAAAGAACTAACGAGCAATTATAATGTATATATGTCTTGCAGGAAAAATTATAATGTATATAATATAATCGATAAATCGCGTGTGCACATGCGGCCATGCGAGGTCGTTATCAGCACCCTCCTCCCCACGTGATTCGTGCGACTTCAATACATCGTACCCGTAAAATCTCCCCTGGTCAGCGTACACCAGCTGGTATGGCACTCGTATTTGCCTCTGCGCCTGCAGCAAGTGGCCCACATGGCAGCCTCATGCATTGAAACGGCTGGCGCGTCGATAGGAATTGATTGCATGGCAGTGCCAACGGCAAGCTACACCAGGTGGGGACGAGACGCGCATTGATCACACTTAAGTCACAACGGCTAGCTGCATGATGCTCCTCTCGGTGTTTTTATGCTTCCCTGCTTCACCTGGCCATTCTAAGTTCTTTCCCTTCTCCATCTCTCCCAGCTTTGCCTGGCTTCCCAAGCATGTGTTCGTCCATGTCCCACAGTAGTTCAACACCACCTCCATCGCACCACACGGTCAATCAGATGCCATCCTCCTGTTCATGAAACCAGAAAGAAAATGGAGTGTTTGTGTGATCCATCAAACATACTATTACTACCTCGTAACCCAACCAACCTTGTCATCAAGGGCCGCATATTTGTTCTCCAGCCTAGGAGTTCTTTTGTCGTCTAGGTCCACAAGGTCCGATTCTGGGCTAAGTTCAACAGAATCCAATAAATCTGCAAATCTTCCACTCGGGTCGTCCTCGGTAACCTCTCGTAGCATGCCTAACCTCCCCGACTCGTTCTCAAAAACAACAGAATCGGGATAAACAGCCATCCCCCACGCCCCTCCCAAGCACACAAATCCGCTACTTGACCCCAAATTCGTCGACATGCTATGGAGAGCGGTGGAGATGGGGGGGAGGTGATTAGAGGTCGACATCACTCTGATGCGATAATCCTCCTTTTCTAAAAACACGGAGGAATCAACAGACAGAAGCAAAGATTCGACGGCTAACCTGAATTTCTCTGTTTCTACACAAGCCATGCCCTCTTTCCCCTCCTGAGCTTCAACTTGGACGAGGCTCGAAGATGTACAGTACTAAAGAACCAGGGAAAGCATTTATGACCCAACGTCAAGAGCACTTATGCCACCCCCCAACGAATTGCGGGTAACAGACAAGGCTGTATTCTCCTACAAACATAAATTCGTTGTGGACCACTCACTGACTCACAAAGGGGTATACGGGGCGTATCCCATTTAAGTAAGCAATTACGATGTGCAGTATTGCGCGTGGGGCTATATTAGGTAGCAATCACAAAGCGCTCACGGACGCTCGCGATTACGGCATCGCGTGGCCGCATGTCCTGAAAATTCGCATCCATAATATAATGTCTTACATAAAAATTGGACATATAAAAAAGTCATACCTATGCAACTCCCGATTGCTGTTTATTTGAACATCCTCATTGTTGCAGTATTCTTTGAAATGAAATCTTCAATGATATCCTCATAATCAATCTTCTCCAAGACTTCACTCTCAAGTGCTATTGTGGCCAAATCATTGAGTCTTTGTTGTGTCATAGTAATACGCATATAGGATTTCAATAGTTTCAATTTAGAAAAACTTGCGGTGCTTCTTTTCTAACAAATTTGTCCATGCCTCCTTTATAAGATTTATTAATTAAATTTTGTTCTTCTGCTCTTTTTTTTGTGCTTATAGCTAGGCACCAGACTGATCTTTCCCCATGATGACTTAAATCTATATTATTGAAACACAAGATTAAAAAAATGAATACAATGAAATTGAAGTTATACAGTAGCGTATATCAATTGGAGATCACGCGTCAACGTTTGTCACTTAGACGAACTGTCTAACTCACCTAGTTTATGGGTCCTGCACGGATGAACTGGGATCGATCCGACGAGTCTCGGCGGCGGCCTGAATCAGATCGCGGGATCGATCTGATGAACAGATGAAGTGATCAGTGATGATGCGAACGACG
The DNA here is from genome assembly GCF_018294505.1 of Triticum aestivum. NCBI lineage: Eukaryota > Viridiplantae > Streptophyta > Magnoliopsida > Poales > Poaceae > Triticum > Triticum aestivum. Next base: position 20,406,433 of record NC_057810.1, read on the forward strand.
AAGGCGACGAGATAATCTTTTCTTACCGAAGCTGCGATAGCACGATCACGTCTACAGACTCCAGATTTCAATTTGAAGATGTTTCGGCGAGCCGCGAGCACCAGATCGATCGAGAAGGGAGCAGAGGGAGACCAGGAGACGGAGACGGCGTGTAGGGAATAGCGATCCTGTTTCTTTTACATCGGCTGATCGATTCGATCTATCGATCGCTGAGCACCAGAGCCGATCGATGACCTGCGCACCTGGCCTACAGGCCCACTGGCCCAGGTCGCTCGAGGCAACTTGCCTAGAGGCCCACTGGCCCAGGCGCCCAGCTCGCTCGAGGCGCCCACGGCGCGCGGTGGCCAGATCGATTGAGGCGCCCACGAGCCACGACGTCCAGTCAGTTTTTTTTAATACAACTATATGCCTATATATATATTTTGGGGCCCCTCAAAATCGTGGGCCCTGTGCGAGCTGCACATGTGGCACCACTATGGGCCCGGGCCTGGTCCAAACAACCACATTCTTCACACGTATAGGTTGAATTTGGGTGGGGGAGGGGGGGACGGTTGGATTTTGGGGAGCGTGCTAGGCGCAAGTTTGATGTCCGTACACCCTTGGACGTATGAGAAAAAAATTAGTTTTAACCTTCGAGATGACCTTAATTAATTACTTTTTTGATTCATGTATATGAATTGTAGCCCGTAGCAACGCACGGGCATTATGCTAGTAGGGATAGGGTGTGCGTGTGTGCGTTCATAGATGTGAATGTATGTGCGGGTGAGCGATGTACTGACGTTAAAAAAAATGCGCTGGGCCGCTCGCACTTCGCGCAAGGCTGACGGTAACGGCACGTCGCACGAGGAAAAAGGAAATCGAAATTGCGCAGGGCCGAGTTCGCTTGCCGACGGTCGTCCGCTGGATAAGCCTCCCGCGAAACAACTTCAGGAAAACAGATAGATAGCGGACACCAGGCGTGCCGGCACGTCGCACGGAGCTAACGGTGACGGCGCGGTAGCGGCCCGACGACCGTCGCCGACTGTTCGACGAAGATTCCAGCGGCGTTAGGCCCAGGGGTAGGTCAGCTCGGCTCCGTCCCGGGTCGGCTCGGCTCACGCCGCGCCAGCCAAAACCCCCGCGGCTCCGCACCCGCGGAGACCATCGATCCATTCGGTCTCTCTCTGCTCGCTCGCCCCACGCCTCCTCTCGCCGCCGCCGCCGCCCGCAGCTAGGGTTCCGGCCGCCGCGGATCCGCCCGCCCGCCTCCTCGCCCCGCGGCAGATCGCCCCCT